>NW_027524576.1:0-30571 GCF_052094955.1 Ictidomys tridecemlineatus
AGCAGAACTTGGAGACTGGGTTGGAGAAGGATTGCTGCAGGGAGCAGAGGTTGGAGACTGGGGTTCAGAAGGCCTGGTACAGAGAGCAGATCTTTGACACTGTTGTGCCGAATGATTGCTGATAGCTGGTGAGCCTCTTTCTGGACACTTTCTTTTCCGCACAGTCCATCAGGCCCTCTCTCCTCACCCTGCTCTCTTTTGGCTTTATGAGCACCTGTGACTTCCACAGTCACTCTAAGCCATGACACCAAGGCCTATCTCCTGGTAACCTGTCCCGCTGCCTTCTGGAATCTCCTTGGGGGACCCCGCAGGTATCCAGACTCCAGACCCAACCTCCTTTCCTCCTTTTCTCTCCCCAGACACGCTCCTTCTCATTTTTTTTATGTTTTAATGAGTGATCCCACTGCCACTAAGCTACCCCACAGACCAGGTCGCCTCTTGTGTCCTCATCACCAGGACTTTAAAGTGCTCCACCCAGGGCTCCTCTTCAGAGCTTTTCCCCAAGCACCAAATGTCACATCTTCAGTTACTAGATATTTCCTTTTAATTTTGTTTTGGCACCAGATTGCTCTTCCAGACTACATGAAAAAACTCTAACCAAAGCACATGGACTGTAGGTACTATTATGGCTTAGAAATAAGGTATCCCCCCACCAAAAGCTCAGGGTCAGCCACAGTAGCAGTGTTCAGAGGTGAAATGATAAGACTGTGAGACTTGTGACCTAATCCGTGGATCCATCCATTTTTTGTGTTAATTATCTATTCAACTTCATCCTTGAAATTGCCAGAGCCATTGGACAAAAGAAAGAAATCAAAGATATACAAATAGGTCAAGAAGAATTCAAATCTCACTCTTTGCTGATAGGATCATGTCATCTTCTTAATTTTTTTATTAGAGCATAATAGTTATACATAGAAGTTGGGTATATTTGGAAAAGATCCTATGTGCATGGAATCTGATTTACTCCATTCAGTCCCCACCCCCCATCTCCCTCTCCTTCCCGCCCCCATTCTCCTTTCTCTACTGATCTTTTTTTGGGTCATTTATCTGTTAATTTCTGACTGGTGCTTTCTACATATACATACAGGTGCAGTCCCCTGTGGTAGACTTCCATGTGCACATAACATGATCTGCGTGAAGACTTTTCACATTTTCTCCCTTCCCAAACCTCTCCGCCCTCTCATTCTCCTTCTACTCCACTGATCTTCCCTGTATACTTAAGATAGCCAGTCCAACCCCACTTCATCAACTTCTTTCTTCTATTTTGCTCTGGCCCTATAATTTCAGCATTGTAAAGGAATAGTTAACTTCTGCTATTCTGAACACAGAGATCAAGATTGATGTAAAATGAGCAAAACTCTACATTGGAAAACATTGAAGGCAACACTGACTGCTTCTGCAGATGATGACTCTGCTTTGTAAATTTTTTTTCTTAACATTTGCAATGAAAATGAACTTCTCCAAAAATCCTATGTTTACATAAAAGGACAACAGGAGACAGAGATTACTGAGACAGTAAAAAATGACTTCACACCATGATGAGGTTGAATGGCTTTCTGTTGGCTTTTAGCAATTCTCTGGTTACTTCCACCCACCATCACCCCTGCAAATGTGTGCGGCTCCATGGGTCTGATTTCCTGAGACCAGTCCCACAGGTTATCAGTCTCCAGGCTGCTTTTCATTCGATATTATTTGCCATGTTGCTGCAGATTAACAAGCCTATTTGGGATTCTCTCAGTCCATTCTCATCATGGTCTCTTTTTCTCTGTTTTGTAGCTATGACAACATTGGAAATGAGCAATCAATCATTTGTCACTAAATTCATCTTCTTGGGATTTTCCAACCACTTCAACATACAGGCCTGGTTCTTCGTGCTCTTTCTGGTCATTTACCTGACCACTCTATTGGGGAACATGCTCATAATAGTGACCACCAAGGTCAGTCCTCCTCTCCACACTCCAATGTACTTTTTCCTCAGCAATTTGAGCTTCTTGGACGTCTGCTACACATCTGCCACCCTCCCAGTACTGCTGGTGAACTTTTTCTGGGAGAAGAAGGCCATTTCTTATGAGAGCTGCCTTTCCCAGATCTTCTTCTTGGTGACAAGTGCTGGCACAGAAGGCGTCTTACTGGCTGTGTGGCCAGTATGACTGCTGTGTGGCCACCTGCCATCCTCCTCAGTACCCAGTCATCATAAGTTTGAAGGTCTGTGTTGGCCTGGTGACTGGGTCCTGGCTGTGTGGGCTGGTGAATATAGTCACACACTCGGTGCTGGCCATTACACTCAATCTGTGTTGGCCCCACCAGATCAGCCACTTTCTCTGTGACACCCCATTGCTCCTGAAGCTCTCCTTCTCAGACACCTCTGTCAACGAGTCTGCACTCCACGTTGTCAGTGCCAACATGGGCCTGAGCCCCTGCCTCTTCACTGCAGGCTCCTATGCACTCATCATGGGGGCCATCCTGGGGATTCCCTCTGCCCAGGGCAGGATAAAGGCCTTCTCCACCTGTGCGTCCTCTCTAACTGTCGTGGTGGTCTTCTATGGAACAGAAAACTTCCACTATGACAGGCCCAGGGAAGGCTGGACACCGACATCCTGGTCTCTGTGCTCTTCTGTGTGGTGACCCCTATGTTGAAGCCCATCATTCACAGCCTGAGAAGCAATGAGGTCCAGAGTGCCCTGAGGAAGCTGGCTGGGAGACAGACTGTATAGTGTGATTAGAACTAGATGATGGTTTCATTCTAGGAAATGTCTTAGTTGTAGAAATATGTGAACACTTCAGCAGCAATTACAAGAGTGCTCTCTCCATACACAGTGTCTCATGATCACTGTGGTGCCCCTTTAACCAGGGGAAGCACACTGTGCTAAGTATGTGACACATTGTGACCTCACCTGGGTTCTCTAATCCACAGGTATTTCAGAATATTTCTATTACTTTTCTCTCCAAAAAAAAAAGCCTATACCCAAAGAAGTCAATCTCCTTTCCCCCAATATTGTAGCTCTGGCCAACACTAGTGAATGTGAAGTGCTATGTGCAATGTGACATTGACTTGCATTTTCCTAATGGATCTTGATTCTAAGTTTTAAATAAACACCATTTCCTTGTTTCTCCTTCACATGTGGAAAGACCCATGTATGCACTCGACTTTCTGTAAATATTTTTAATTAAGTAATACTATATACGCCTTTTGGATGTGACTCCTTTCACTTAGGATGTTTGCAATTTTCAGTTATATTGTAGCTTGTATAAGTATTTTAGTTTATTCCTCCTTATTGTGACTTATTTCCATCTTATGAAAATGCCACATTTTTTGTTCATTTCCCACTGCATAGTAATTTTTACTTTGTGTCTGTGTGGGTGTCGTACTGCAGATTGAACCCGGAGCCTCCTGCACACTAAACAATGTTCTACCACTAAGCGAAAGCCCAACCCTTTTAAAAATTTTGTTTTGAGACAGGGTCTTGCAAATTTGCTCAGGTTGTCCCTTAATTTGTGATCCTCCTGCCTCAGCTTCTTGAGTAGCTAGATTACAGCACTGCCTGGTCATTTTCACTTTTTGACTAATATGAATAAGATTCGTATATATAATATGAACATTATATATAATATGAACATTATATGAACATTCATGTACAAATCATTGGTGGACAACTTTTTTATTTATCTTGAGTTTGTAAGTAGGAGTGGAAGAGGTGGTTCGTTAACTCCATATTTAACTTTCTGAAGAAGTTCCAGATCATTTTCAGACCAGTGGAACCAGGTTACCTTATTATTAAGAGTGGTGAATAAAGCTTCTGATTTCCTCACTCCCTTAACAACACATCATTATCATTCCTTTTATTATGACGACCCTGGAATGTGTGAAGTGCTTCATAAAATGTGCTTTAGCTTTGACTTTCCTTGATGGCTAATCATTCTAAAATCTTCTAGGAGTACTGTTAATGTGTCTCTCCTAAGCATGAGGAAGACCCCATTGTATTATGGGAAATTTTCAGTTTTAGAGACTTACATCTTTATCTAATAATTTTAATTTTATTTTTGTGCAGTAAAATACTACAAGACTTTCAAACTTGTTGTCTTTTCTCCATCTGTGCCTAAAAGAACTGTTTGATGACTCTTTTTTTTCCCCTACTTTTAAACTCCATAGCAAACAATTTCTTCACCAGGTCATGAGCATCAGCAGGATCATAAAATTAAGGGGCATGAAGTCATACAGGGTTTGGTAAGGGATCAGAACTTAGCGGGAGTGGATCAGCTGAAGATAGTGGGGATGCTTTTAATATTGTGGCTTCTGATATCTGTCCATCTGGCAAAGTATTTAACATGAAGGAAAAACTTCATATGCCATGCGAAATCCATCCCAATAAGTGTACACCCACCCTGACCCCTTCTCTCCCTAGCAGGAAGGGAAGGCAGTCTTGAGGTTTCAGGCACCCAAAACTTCTTAGCAGAAATCTCACTCTGAACTTTGCTCACCCACATCCCAGAAGAGAGAGGACGCTGATCTGCTCGCTGCATGCTGGGAACAGGTGATTGCCAAGACATTAATGAATACAACAGCAAATTAACTGCTCTCCATTGTTGCAGTTTAACTCAAGCCATTGCCCTTGAGTTGTGTTTGCACACTGAGGAGTCCCAGAGCAGCTTCATAGAAAAGGCATGATGCATATTCCCAACAGGTCGGCCCCAGACCTCTATAAATGTCCATCACTGGAAAATGAATTGTGAGAGATCAGAGAATTTTGACTTCTTCATGAGGCCACAGATATGCGACAGGCAACTCTCAGAATTATCAGGTCCGTTTTCTGGTGAATGAAGACCAACAGCCAGTTTTACCAAGGGCTTTCTTTGCAGCCCAGGTGCTAGTATGGAGAGCAGCAAGTGCCACACCAAAACCAGAAATCTACGCCTCTCTGTGAGAGTTGCTGGTAAGTAGTTTATTTACCATCACAATTTTCAAAAACACTATCCCAGAATCAGGATGTACCTACACTTTAAAAACATATTACAGAATATTTTACATATTTTCATTACCATTTTGATGGCATTTATGTAATGACCTATCGTAGCACCTTTTCTATGTGTCTCTAAGTTTCCACAATACTACTTGTATTGCCAGAGTAGAAATAACTTCAGAGGTTATCACAAAACCTGAGAAATTTAGCATGATGCCTCCAGTACTGGAAGAAAACCCAAAACATAACCAGAAACCTTGGGATGCCTAAATTCCTTAAGTGAGATGATGAGTGTGGAAAATTACTTATGGTAAACAATAGATAATGCTTAGTGTTAATCCTCTGCTTTTGATGAGCAGGACAGAAAGGAATAATATTTAGGGAGAAAGTATAGGGAAACATTCCCATTATGATACAATAGAGCATAACAATAGACCTACCAAAATATCTGTTCAAATAATAACTTCATTATTGTAGAAGAAGTTATGTTTAGAAACGTATTCATTCACTAACTAGGGGTTTTCATCTTTATCTTACAACACATGGATGCTTGGGGAGGGGAGTTGCAAGCAATTTATTAACTGTAATAAATCCCTGAAGCTTGTGAGTAATCTACTTAATACACAACCCCCCTCCTTTAGAAATATTATATTTTGGGGTCACTCATAAGTGACTTCATTCTCGGTCACCTGACTTTGAGATGACTGATTGGGAAAGAAAGATGCAGAGCTGCTTGTTCTGTGGGAACTGAGCCGATGGTCTCCATAAGGGATATGTTCAGGAGACAGGAGACACTGAGTTCCTCAGAAGCCGCTGGGCTATGCTGCCTCACTTATGCCCACAGAGGCTTTATTTCCTCAGCAAGATATCTGCACCAGAACCACTGAACAGAAAAGTCCTCTCGCCTCTGTCAAGTCTCTGTTAGATCCTTTAGGTCCCACACAGTACCGTCTTTAAAGAATCTTTTAAAAACTCTGCTCCATGGATGTATATGACACACCTTCTTCATTCTTCAAACCTTTACTGAGTGCACATTTACACAAGGTGTTGCCCTAGTGTTTAGAACACAATTGAGAGGCCCAACTAGGACCTGAAAGAGCACATGTTCAATATGGAATAAGGGACTTTGACAAGTATTAAGTGCTCCATTCCCAGAGCTGCCCAAGAAAACACTAAAAGAAAATAATGATAATTTGTAGATTACATAGAATTGTTACCAAGTTTCCTGCACATATTGAGTTCATCTTCCCATTAGATTGTAAGTTGGTTGAAGGACAGTGTTGGAGACCAGCTCCAACAGGGTGTCTCAGAATTGGTTTGAATTGAAACTAACCACTACAAAGAAAAGAAATTTTAAAATCCTAAATGGAAAAGAGAATTTTTTATTTTGAAGATTTTTATAACTAGAAGGCTCTGACATATCATAAGAGGTAATAATTTGTCTTCTTTTTCCCCTTTATGCTAGAAGAAGCACAGGTGAAATAAAAAGAACTGAAGGAGCTGGCACAGTGGTGCACGCCTGTAACCCAGCAGCTCAGGAGGCTGAGGCAGGAGGATAGTGAGTTCAAAGACAGCCTCATAAAAACAAGGCACCAAGAAACTCAGTGAGACCCTGTCTCTAAATAAAATATAAAATAGGGCTGGGGATATTGCTCAGTGGTCAAGCCCCTGAGTTCAATCTCCGGTAACTGCCCCCCTACACCCCAGCCCCCAAAAAACAGAACTGAAAGATATGTTAAATGCTGAATTGAGTGCTGAATCTCCAAGACAGGAGGGAGGCTTTTTCCTGGTGAATTTGTTAAGATTTTAAACCTACCAGTTAGGGGTAAGGGCATCCCTGCATGTTAGGTGAAAGAGCCCAGCCTCCCCCAAAGTGTGTCCTTAGACCAGCATCACGGGGAACACTTGGAACTCACTGACTGAGGCCAACTGTTCTGCACAATGACCTCTGATCTTTCCCTCGGCTCCAAGCACCCACACCACATGGAAAGATATGAGGACAATTCTGGGCCAGGCCAGATAGCTCATAGATTTCACAGTAATACATTCACATTGCCCCAAGCACCTGAAATCATTCAGATATTTTTCTGAATAAATTGACCTTGTACTGTGTGTGTGTGTGTGTGTGTGTGTGTGTGTGTGTGTGTGAAGCAATTTACTGGGCAACATGAAAATTAGATTTAAAATTTTAATCATTGCTTGTGCTATTGAGATCAAATAGGAATCATTGTTTCCCTGATGTGCATAAGGGTTTTCATGATCACACCATACTTCCTCGTTTTGGTCATGCCCATTTTTTTTTCTCATTTGAGGAAATGAATCCCTAAGGTTAGTCAGCAAAACATTTAATTTATTGCCAAAAAAAAAGTTCTTCTTTTAAGATTCTAGACTTATTTATTTTATTTTGTTTATATTTAGATTTTAAAATTAGTTGTGCTTAACTGAAGCACCGACTTTCTATTAAAATTTAAATACTTTAAGCTTCTTAAGACCCTGAGATTTGGAATTTTAATGAATGCTGTGTTGGCCTATTAATCATGTGCAATGAATTATTAGAACCAAAGACAAGAATGTCTGGGCATTCAAGATAATAAGACAGTTTACTAATATATGGTATTATCATCAGGTAACAAAGTATCACTACAAATAATTGTTATTACATGATAAATTTTCTGAGTCAATTTCTTTTTTGTATCTTAAATCATAATTGTTAATACATATTAAATGTACAAATTAATGTACATTATGCAAATTAAAGGGATTCATTGATGTTTCCCTACTTGCATTAATATATTGTGCAATAATTTCAATTCTTCTTTATGTAAAATGGGGATAATAGGTTATCTTATAGGTCGTTGTGTAAACCAAATAAGTTAATGCATGTAAAAGTCTTATAGGCATTTAATAAGTGTTAGGTATTTTTACGTAATGTGTGTCTCTATTCGTTACTCAATTAGAAAAATCCTGATTGGATTCAGGTATGTTAAAATACATCTTTACAAAGAAATTCACTGTTTTGATAGAATGAATTATCCGAAATTCAATCTAATTTTTACAGAAAACATGCCACTTTTGAACTACATTAAACAAGGTTTTTAAAGTCAGGCATTTATGTGTATTGAAGCAATCTAAGAAGACTCACACTCAAATTATTTTTCTATGAAATATGCCCTAGATGATTATGATGATTATGGTTATTATTATTGCAGAGCAGTGGGTTCACTATTAAGTTGATCTAATTCCTATGCTGCATTATATAAATTCTAAGGAGCAAGTACATATTGTGTCACAAAGTGTCATTCATGAGTTATGATTGTTAATGATGGATTCTAATGGTGACCATGATGATGATTCAATCTAATGCCCTACATTAATAAAGAGCATAGAGAATAATGAAAATTGTTTGGGTATCATCCTTCACCCTACCCCACACCCGTGACCTACAAGAAATTAGACAGTAAAACCAAGGAAAAACTTATATGAAGATAAAATTATATAAACATACATTGGCATATTATATTAATGCCCCATGAAATTGTCCCTTCTGAACTGACCTTTATATTTAAGACCTTTACAATAGCAGTATGCACAATTTCAGAGATTGTATTTGTAAATCCCTGAACATTTACATTTAGTTTTCCCTTTTACACATCCACAGACCATGTACCAATTTCCCATACTAAAATCTGCTGGAACTGCCTTCTATATGAAATTTTATTTCTCTTTTTCTGAAAACATCTAGATATCTACCTATAAAAGATTTTGGCATATTGATCTTTTTGATATGGAGAGTTAAAAGAAAGTACATATCACTGATGTCTAAATGACTTGCAGTTCATCCAGGTAGTTGATAGAGAAAACAGAGAACGTAAGAAATGTTAAGTACATGTAGCTTTCATCTCCATTTCAAAGTTGATTTATTATAAATCAATGCTAATAAGGTAACCTCTTGTTTAGGGAAATTATTTAGAGAAAGCGATACCTACAACTGACCTAGATAGTGTGATGTTATTAGTCATTTCTGGATAAACTTTTACTACAATTTTCGTGAACACCAAGTATCACAAGAATCCCTACTTTCTCTATTTCCTTCTCTACTTTCTCTATTCTCCTGGGGGATTACATATTCACTCTTTGCTGTAACAGTTGCCTTCAAGACAATGACTCCCAAATCCACACCTGCAGTTCTAGGGTGTCTGTGAAGGGCATTTCCACGTGATTATCCCACAGATAACTCACATTCAACATTACTCAAATCAAATCCACTAAAGCCTCCTCTACATCTGCTATTCCTTACATATTCCTGTTTTCCTGAGTGATCCCACCAGATAGCCAGCCTGCCCAAACTGATTTGTTGTCTTTACCGTGTCCTCTTCAACTAGGACTTTAAAGTTCTCCATATCCTTCTCCATGAGGGCTTCAGAGATTTTGTCCCACCTTCAACACAGCATGTCTTCAGATACAGACCACTTCATTTTGATGTTGTTTTAACACTCAGATCACTCTTTTGAACTAAACAGGTGTGTCTAAAACCTGGGGAACCAGGTTTCACAGTTATTGACCCCTGCTCTTTGGACTCACACGCACAATTCCATGAGTGGGTGTATCTGCGTGTTCTAAACCTAGAGATCTGATGATTTTCTAAAACCTAGTCTATCTCCCTCCAGATGTCCCTGTTTTCAGTCTGCACTCACCTGAAAGAGATTTATTGTCCCCTATTATTGATAATCTGCAATCATTGATGTCCATGCTCATACCCAAGCCTGGCTTCCAGAGACACACCTGGGCTCTCTGGTAGCCCATGGCATGGTGGGGGGTGGGACGTTTTCCGAGTTTCTATTGCCAAGTACCTTGCTTAGAAATCAGGCCTGACACAGCTTCACAGAGCCTAGTCCTGGCCCCATAGGCTGATACCCTGCCACCTCCCCTGAAGTAGCAGGCTCCTCAGAATGACCCAGGGCTTGGCAGCATCCACTGGTACTATCCCACCAGCCCCTTGAAGCCTAGCTGGAGTCTCCATAGAAACAGGGTACATCTCTATGGAAATGGGCTCCCTCCTCCCGCCCCAGTGTGATGCAGCTCTCAGAAAAGCTCAATAGTGAGGGTCTTTCCATTTATAGCAATTAGGATAGCCAAGTGTTCTGAGCTCGCTGAGCCTTAGATGGCAGATTTCTGCTATATTCTTTGAGATTTCTGCCATTAATGTTGCCTGAGATGCCAACTTGCCATCCCACTAACTATAAGAAAGTGTTCTCAGTCAATACCAATCCCACAAACAATAACACACACACACACACACACACACGCACACACACACACACACACACACGCCCATTCATCATGGTGAGCAATTCTTTGTATCTGTGATACAGACCGAATGCACCCACCAATCACATTCACTGCTTCAAACAGATCGTGATCAGGAAACAACTGATGTCACTTGTAAAATGTGATATGTCCTGGACTATCACTGTGGTAAAAAAGAAGTAGAGAAATGCAAAAAATGGGAGAAAATACTTAACCTCTTAGAGACTTAAACAAATATTTAGATGTCGTTCCAACCAATCCTGAGTTAAAAATCATCTTGAAAAAAATGCTTTCACTTCTATTTATCAATTTACTTTCTTACTTACTTACATACTTACTTACTTACTTACTTACTTACTGCAGTACTTGGGATTGAACCCAGTGGCACTCTACCATGAAGCTATATCCCCAGTCTTTTCAATTATTTGGGTTGGGGGGCCTTGCAGAGTTTCAAATTTATGATCCTCCTGCCTTAGTCCCCCAAGTACCACGGATTACAGGCAGGTACCACTCTTCCCCATTAATTACTTATTTTTAAAATAAGGCTATTTTTAAAAATTGAACTATAATTTGTACTCAAAGAATGCACAGATCTAAAGTGTACAGGTGTATAATATTTTACATATATATGAACTACCAAAAATCAGGATATAAAACATTTTCATCACTTTAGAAAATTCTTTCATGCTTCAACTGATATCACCCCTGAGCTCCAAAAAAAAAGACCACCATTATTACTTGACCATTATAGCTGTTTTGCTAATTTTTGAACTTTATTTAAAGGAAACATACATTATATATTTTGTATATGGCTACTTTCACCCAGAAATTGTCTTTCAGATTTGTCAATTTTATTAATGTTCCAGTATTTGTGTTTCTAAAGTAACTGAATTATTCCACTGCATGATAAACCGTGATTTATTTTCAGTCCGTAGGCTGAAGGCATAATATTTGTTTGAGTTATTATGAATTTTTACACAAGAATTTTTGTGAACTGTGCATTAATTTCCTTGGAAATATGCTAGGAATGGGATTGTTTTGAATAGAATAACTACATATTTGACTAAATTAGAAATTACTAAATATTTTTGAGAAGTAAGTGTATAAACTTCAAATTTCACCTTGAGAATCTATCGAAATAGCTAGAAAGCATGTTGTTTTCATCATTATAATAACCAATAAGAGCAAAAGAAAATGCAAATTAATGACTTTCCTTGACTTTATTAGGGATGAAGATTATAAGGCAAACAACTAACCAAAGTCTGGGGAGAGATAAGCAACCAAAATAATCCAGGTATTTTTTTTTAACTATGGGAGAACCCACTAGATACACAGGAGTTTATTTATTAAAAAAAAAAAAAACTCAAATAAAAAATAGTTAATGGATTGCTAAAGACTTAGTATAGACTTGTTTAAGAGCATAAAGACCCAGAGGGCTATAGACATAAGATGTTTGTATTTTTTTCTTTTTCTCCATAGATTCTACCAAATGCTCCCAGGAAGAGAGGGAAGTATTCTGAGAAAGTGTCTTTAATGGTATAATTTCTTGGATAGGTCGAGGGACAAAGAGCAGCAACAGCAGCCAAAACTTCCCCCAGACCAATTTCCTGATTTTTCGCATAGAACAAAAGCTGTAATCTTCAGGGGCAAGAGTAACAGAAACTGTTACACTAGCACACTCAACAGAAAACCTTTGCAGATATGGAATGAACACGGTGGAATGTCTAACGTTGGGAGGAATAAGAACTAGGCTCAGCCATATTGCTAGAAAGTGGGTCATTGTGAAGGCCATATCCCTGTGACTGGATTCCTGAAAATATCAGAAATCCCTTCTCTGTTTTCCACTAGTCCACTAACATGCATTGACTGAAAATAACAGTAGAATACTGCTGGAATTCTTCAAGACATAGATTATCTCTGGAGAACAGCGAAAATAGAATACACAAAAGCAAGCAGGGAACAATATTAACAAACTCAACTCAGCCATATAGAATAAGGATAACATTTCAGTCAATTGAGATCAATCCCAGAATGCAAGGCTGGTTCAATATTCAAAAATTCAATCAACCGAATTTCCATAGTAACAGACTAAATAAGAAAAATATATATATATCATTTCAATAGATGCAGAGAAAATAAGAAAATTCAATATCTATTTATGATAAAAACTATAACTAAATGAAACTAGGGGCAAAGTCCAGTGGTAGAGTGCATGCTTAGTATGCATAAGGCTCTGAATTCAAAACCCAGCACACATACACCAAAAAAAAAAAAAAAAAACTACTAGTAAAAAAAATGGATAGACATTTTCTAACTTGATAAAAGGCATTGAGTAAATGTAATGTACCAGACACATAGCTTATATTATCTCAAAACTTTTTTCATCAGTTGTGAAATAGACATCATTAATGTCCTAAGCAAGGAACAAACTGAGGAATAGAGATGAGCTGACATTTTTACAAACAACATCTAGTGAACAACAGATAAATTTCAATCCACATCTATCTGATCAAAGAACCTACTGTGTTACTATAGTATTTTTCATTTAAGATTGAAAAAGAAACAGAAATTTTAGTTCAAAACAATGGATCACGGATTAGCATGGGTAACATGATAGAAAGTCAGTAATTGTATCAATCATTTTTTTTTTTAGAAAATGTAAAGTCACCCCTATACGTCTCTTTCCAGAGTCCAGGCATCTCTGTATACAATATTATTTGCCATGTTTGGGGTGCTCTCAGTCCATTCTTGTCATGGTCTCTTTTTCTCTGTTTTGTAGCTATGATACCATTGGAAATGAGCAATCAATCATTTGTCACTGAATTCATCTTCTTGGGATTTTCCAACCACTCCAACCTACAGGGCTGGTTCTTTCTGCTCTTTCTGGTCATTTACCTGACCACTCTCCTGGGGAACATGCTCATAATAGTGGACACCAGGGTCAGTCCTGCTCTCCACACTCCAATGTACTTTTACTCAGCAAGTTGAGCTTCTTGGACATCTGCTAAACATCCACTACCCTCCCAGCACTGCTGGTGAACTTCTTCTGAAAGAAGAAGGCCATTTCTTATGAGGGCTGCCTTTCCCAGATCTTCTTCTTGGTGACAAGTGCTGGCACAGAAGGCTTCTTACTGGCTGTGTGGCCAGTGTGACTGCTGTGTGTCCACCTGCCATCCTCCTCAGTACCCAGTTATCATGAATGTGAAGGTCTGTGTTGGCCTGGTGACTGGGTCCTGGCCGTGTGGGCTGGTGATTTTGGTCACACACACGGTGCTGGCCATCAAACTCACTCTGTGTGGGCCCTAGCAGTTCCGCCACTTTCTCTGTGAAACCCCATTGCTCCTGAAGCTCTCCTGCTCAGACACCTCTGTCAACGAGTCTCTGCTCCACATTGTCAGTGCCACCATGGGCCTGAGCCCCTGACTCTTCACTGCAGGCTCCTACGCACTCATCTTGGTGGCCATCCTGGGGATTCCCTCTGCCTAGGGCAGGAGGAAGGCCTTCTCCACCTGTGCATCCCCCCTCACTGTCGTGGTGGTCTTCTATGGAACAGCCATCTTCCACTATGACAGGCCCAGAGAAGGCTGGAAATGGACACCCTGGTCTCTGTGATCTTCTGTGTGGTGAGCCCCCTGTTGAGCCCCGTCATTTGGAGCCTGAGAAGCAACGAGGTCCAGAGTGCCCTGAGGAAGCTGGCTGGATGGTGTGCATCCCTTTGCACAATCAAAGTCTAGACCAATCTTCAAACTGTAGTATACAGTCATCTGAAAAAGATGCCTTCCAGGGACTTGTAGGCACCTGGTTAGAGAGTCTGTATCTGGAGCTTCAACTCCAACTCCCGCTTTTAAAATCTCTGAGACTCCTTTCTCTCCTCTCTTTTCACAAACACCCTTATCCCACTTTCAGGTTCAAGTGTATTGAACACCTTGTGTGCGTGTTCAGCACCATCTCTGTCCTTCTGTGTTCTCCCCACACCAGAGAGACAGAAAGTACAAGAACCTCGTTTCCCACACTCCCCTGATTTCTGGCCTCAATTTTAGGAGGTTCTGTCAAGATCAGCCAATCACTAGGCAGAGAGGAAGAAAGGAAAGGAAGAAAGCGGGTTCTTTTGGATCCCATAGCAGCAGCAGCAAACCAGCCCTGTAGAGGCAGGAACTAATCTCCTTGGTGCCAGGAGCTGTGTGTCCTTGCTCCTAGACAGCTGTTCCTGAATGTGGGTCACAGTAGCGTGGAATGAGCGTCTCTTTCCAGGGAAGTTAGGGTTTCCATATATGGGGTGGTGTCACCTGCCCTATTTTCTTTTTTTTCTTCCAGATTTCCCAACCATTTTATAACTTTTTTCTGTGTCAACTTCCTCTACCCTAAGACATCAAGAGTCGTTCTTCATCTCTACCTGACAACGGTGGCACTGAGGACAATAGTGGTTTACATCAGAGATGGTTCTAGATAAGAGATCTGAGGAGGTAGGTTGGATGTCTGACCTGAGGGAATTGAATATGTTGATGATGTCACAGCCCATGGGAAAGGAGACCTGATAATTCCTGGTGTGCAATGACCAAAAGAGACTTTAAGTTATCGTGGCCTGAAATCAAATGTCTATGGAAAACTGAGATTTGGAATAACACCATCGACCTTCAGGGTGGGAATTAACATTACAACATGACTACAGACTTCTGTTACTGACTGGAGTGGGAGACTTACAGAAAGAAAATGATAGGTTCAAGCATTATATTCCTCCTTCAAGTCAGGTTCAGATAATCAGAAATATTTTCTCTCTGGAAACTGATAAAGGTTAATGTCATAATAAAACATCCAATTCTCCAAATTGCAGAAGTATAAAGAAAATTATAAATCCACAATTTCTCCAGGTCTCTCTTATGTCAATTAGGACATTAATGGGAGAATGATTGAGACCCTGTTAATTAGAATGGCAAAATACCAGTGAGATTAGACAAATTTCAGAGCCTTGAACCCTGAAATCTCCATTAACCCTCTTTGCTGTCAGAAGCAGCCCCTCCTCCCCCGAGGAGACTAGGTTTCCCTAAATTGAAGACCCTTGGTGACTCTACATTGGCAGTTGTCTTTTTTTTAAGAGAGAGTAAGAGACTAGAGGAGAGAAGAGGAGAGGGAAGAGAGAGAGAGAGAGAGAGAGAGAGAGAGAGAGAGAGAGAGAGAGAGAGAGAGGGAGAGAGAGAGGGAGAGAGAGAGAGAGAGAGAGAGAGAGAGAGAGAGAGAAAATTTTTTAATATTCATTTTCTAGTTCTCGGCGGACACAACATCTTTGTAGGTATGTGGTGCTGAAGATTGAACCCAGGCCGTACACGTGCCAGGCAAGCGCACTACTGCTTAAGCCACATCTCCAGCCCAATTGTCTTTAAGATGCTCATCCATCATCGCACATTGTCACCAGACTCTTAATTGGGGTCTGATCCTAGAACGCCTCAGGTAAGAGTATAAAATATAGCCCAAGAGAGTATAAGGGTCACACCAAAATAAAAGGTAAATATTTTACTGTATTTTGTTAATATTAGCCTTAAGAATATATAAGAGAATTTGTTTGAGTCTTTTAGACCAAAGAAGTCAGGACATATTTTTGGATAATCTTGAATACAGTCACAGGGACATAATCACCAGAAATGTTAGGGCCAAGGATTTTCCTGAGCCACGGGGAGTGGCTATTAGACTCTCTTTGGTTGATAGACTAAAATCTGGACTCAGTGTTTGCTTAAGTTCAATGACCAATATGATCCTGGAATAATGGTGAGGATGGTGATTAGAAATAATAAGGTGTTGGATGGCGTGTTATGTGACCGCTTCCCTGGCCTCACAGCTGTATCTGGAGGAGGGCCTGGAGCACCAGCCTTTGCCAAGGCCTCGTGGACATGCGTTCAGAAGGCAGCACCAGATCCTTGTGAAACCCGCAGCTGCTGTCCTCGGCAGCCTGGGAAGACAGTGACTGATGGCATTGTTGAAACGGGCTTCCTGATTTCAGTGAGAATAAGGGGACCCTGAAGTAGAAAAGGCCATGTGGTGGAGCAGTGATCAGAACATTTGAATCTGTAGATATTTTTGACAGAGGTAAATGATCGTGGTATTTATAGATGGGAAAATATGGGCACCCTCCTAGAATAGTGCCTGTCCCATGTAATGTGAAACTCTTCTTTACACACTTCATTGGTGCATTGTAGTGGTCCATAATGGTGAGATTTGCTGACACATATTTGAACATGCACACACAATAACCGTGAACTTTGGCCAATATCATCCCAATATTTCCCTTTTCCTTACCTCCTCCCCTGGTGCCTTGACTCTACTGATCTTCCTTCAACTTTCATGATGAGACTCCCTTCCCAACTTTTCTTCCTTTTCCCCCTCTAGCTTTAACAGAGGAAAGACATATGGCCCTTAACTTTCTGAGTTGCTTATTTCCCTTAATGTTCTGAAGATCCATCCATCTTCCAGCATGACATAATTTCGTTCTTCTTCATGGCTGAATGAAATTCCAGTGTGCATATACCAGATGTTCTTTATCCATTCGTCCACTGATGTCACCTCGGCTGGTTCATGGGCATGTATGTGTCATTATAGTATGATGACTTCGATCCGCTGTGATAAATACCAAGCAGAGGCAGAGCTGGGTCGCAGGGTGGTCCATTTCTACTCCTGAGGAGCTTCCATCCCGATTTCTGTGGTGGTTGTGCTGATTTACATGCCCACCAACAGGGTGAGAGTGCACCTTTCTCTCCAATTCTCTTCTTGTCACACTCGTTTCTGTTTGTATTCTTGGTGGTTGCCTTTGTCACTGAAGTGAGATGAAATCTCAGGGTAGTCTTGACTTGCAAGTATTTTCATATATTTGTTGGCCACTCACATATTTTCTTCTAAGACGTGTCTGTTTACTTCATTTAGTTTCCCATTTGGTAATTGGGTTATTTGATAATTGGGTTATTTAAAAATTGTGGGTTTGATGTTAAGTTTTTTGAGTTCTTTATTAATATTCTGAATATTCATCCTCTTTTAGAAGAGCAACTCATAAAGATTTTCTCGCTTTCCGTAGGTTCTCTCTTCATATTCTAATTGTCTCTTTTGCTGTGCAGAACCTTCTTAATTTGATGCCATCCTATTAGCTAACCTTTGGTATTATCTCCTGTTAAAGACTGGGGTGCAGAAGAACTGTTGCCAAGAGCAGAAGTTGGAGACTGAAGTGCAGAAGGACTCTTACAGAAAGCAGAGTTTGGAGACTGGGGTGCACAAGGATCATTGCAGAGAGCAGAGTTTTCAGACTGAGGTGCAGAAGGACTGTTGCAGAGAGCAGATGTTGGAGACTGGGGTTCAGAATGACTGTTGCAAAGAGCAGAGGTTGGAGACAGGGGTGAAGAAAGATCGTTGCAGAGAGCAGAGGTTGGAGACTGGTGTGCAGAAGGACTGTTATGGAGAGGAGAGTTTGAAGACTTGGTTGCAGAAGGATCTTACAGAAAGCAGAGTTTGAAGACTGGGTTGTGGAAGGATTTTACGGAGAGCAGAGGTTGGAGACTGAAGTGCAAAAGCACTGTTACAGAGGGTGGAGGTTGGAGACTGAGGTGCAGAAGGACATTTGCAGAGAGCAGAGGTTGGAGACTGAGGTGCAGAAGGATTGTTACAGAGAGCAGAGGTTGGAGACTGGGTTCAGAAAGACTGTTGCAGAGAGGAGAGATTTTAGACTAGGATGTAGAAGGACTGTTGCTGAGAGTAGACGTTGGAGATTGGGGTCCAGAAGGTCTGTAGCAGAGAGCAGATTTGGAGACTAACGTGCAGAAGTACAGTTACACAGAGCAAAGATTGGAGATTGGGATGCAGAAAAACTGATATAGAAAGCAGAGGTTCAAGATTCAGGTACAGAAATACCCTTAGAGAGAGAAGAGGTTGGAGAATGCAGTACAGAAGAACTGTTACAGAGAGCAGAGATTGGAGACTGGGGTGGAGAATGACTGTTGAAGAGAGCAGATGTTGGAGACTGGAGTGCTAAAGGACTGCTGCAGAGAGCAGAAGATGGAGAGTGGGGTGAAGAAGGACTGTTGCAGAGACCAGAGGTTACAGACTGAGTTGCAGAAGGACTAATGTAGGGAACAGATGTTGGAGCCTGTGGTGCAGAAGGATCGTTTAGGCGAGCAGAGTATGGAGACTAGGGTGTAGAAGGACTTTTGCAGAGAGTATATGTTGGAGACTTGGGTGCAGATGGATTATTGCAGAGAGCAGAGTTTTCAGACTGAGGTATAGAAGAACTGTTGCAGGAAGCATATGTTGAAGACTTGGGTTAATAAGGACTGTTGCAGCTAGCAGAGGTTTGAGACTGTGGTGCAGAAGGATCATTGCAGAGAGCAGAGGTTGGTGACTGAGGTGCAGAAGGATCGTTGAAGAGAGCAGAAGTTTGAGACTGAGGTGCAGAAGGATTGTTACAGAGAGCAGAGTTTGGAGACTAGGGTGTAGAAGCAGTTTTACAGAGATCACAGGTTGGAGACTTGGGTGCAGAAGGAATGTTGCGGAGAGCAGAGGTTGGAGATTTGTTTGCAGAAGGACTGTTGCAGAAAAAAGAGGTTGGAGACTGAGGTGCAGAAGGATTGTTGTAGAGAGCAGAGGTTAAAGAGTGGTTGCAGAAGGACTGTTACAGAGAAGAGACGTTGGAGACTGGGTTTCAGAAGTATCTTACAGAGAAAAGAGTTTGGAGACTGAGGTGCAGAAGGACTGTTACAGAGAGGGGAGGTTCGAGACTGAGTTTCAGAAGGATTCTTACAGAGAGCAGAGGTTGGAGGCTGGGGTGCAGACAGACTTTAAAAAAAGACGGACTTTTTTTACAGAGAGCAATGGTTTGATACTGGGGTGCAGAAGGAATGTTGGAGAGAGCAGAGGTTTGAGACTGAGGTTCAGAAACACTGTTGCTGAGAGTAGAGGTAGAAGATAGGCGTGCAGAAGGACTGTTGCAGAGAGTAGAGGTTTTAGACTGCAATGTAGAAGGACTGTTGCAGAGAGTAGAATTTGGAAATTGGGGTCCAGAAAGAGTGTAGCAGAGAGCAGAGGTTGGAGACTAAGGTGCAGAAGAATCGTTGCAGAGAGCAGAGTTTCGAGACTGGGGTGAAGAAGGACTGTTTAAGAGAGCAGATGTTAGAGACTTGTGCACACAAGGATTTTTGCATAGAGCAGAGGTTGGAGATTGAGGTACAGAAAGACAATTACAGAGAGCAGAGGTTGGAGACTGGGTTGCAGATGGAGAATTACAGAGAGCGGTGTTTTCAGACTTAGGTTCAGAAGAACTGTTTTAAAAAGCAGATGTTGGAGACTGGGGTTCAGAAGGACATTTGTAGAGAGCAGAGTTTTGAGAATTG
This sequence comes from Ictidomys tridecemlineatus, assembly GCF_052094955.1. Taxonomy (NCBI): domain Eukaryota; kingdom Metazoa; phylum Chordata; class Mammalia; order Rodentia; family Sciuridae; genus Ictidomys; species Ictidomys tridecemlineatus. The sequence continues at coordinate 19,625 of NW_027524576.1, forward strand.
GGTGAAGAAGGATCGTTGCAGAGAGCAGAGGTTCGAGACTGGGGTGCAGAAGGATTGTTACAGAGAGCAGAGTTTAGAGACTGGGGTGCCAAAAGACTTTTAGAGAGAGCACAGTTTGAAGACGGGTGCAGAAGAAATGTTGCGAGAGCAGAGGTTGGAGACTTGGGTTAAGAAGGACTGTTGCAGAAAGCAGAGTTGGAGATTGAGGTGCAGAAGGACTGTTGCAGAGAGCAGAGGTTAAAGACTGGGGTGCAGAAGGATAGTTACAGATAGCAGACGTTGGAGACTTGTTTTCAGAATGATCTTACAGAGAAAAGAGTTTTGAGATTGCGGTGTATAAGGACTGTTACAGAGAGCGGATGTTTTAGACTAGGTTGCAGAATGATCATTACAGAGAGCAGACGTTGGAGACTGGGGTGCAGACGGACTTTTACAGAGAGCATAGGTTTATACTGGGGTGCAGAAGGAATGTTGCAGAGAGCAGAGTTTGGGGACTGGGGTTCAGAAGGACTGTTGCTGAAAGCAGAGGTTGGAGACTGAGGTGCAGAAGGACTATTACAGAGAGTAGAGGTTGGATACTTGGTTGCAGAAGGACTGAAAAAGAAATCAGATGTTGGAGACTGGGGGGCAGAAGGACCGTTACAGAGAGCAGAGGTTGGAGACTCTGGTACAGAAGGACTGTTACAGAGAGCAGAATTTGGAGACTGGGGTGTAGAAGGACTGATGGAGAAAACAGAGTTTGGAGATAGGTTCCAGAAGGACTGTTACAGCGAGCAGGGGTTGGAGACTGGTGTGCAGAAGGATCTTACAGAGAGCAGAGGTAGGAGACTGGGGTTCAGAAGGACTGTTTTAGAGAGAAGAGGTAGGAGACTGGCGTGCAGAAGGATGGTTCCAGAGTAGAGGTTGGAGACTGGGGTGCAGAGGGCCTCTTACAGAGAGCAGAGGTTAGAGACTGTGATGTAGAAGGCCTGTTACAGAGAGCAGAGGTTGGAGACTGGGGAGCAGAAGGACTGTTACAGAGAGCAGAGTTTTCAGACTGGGTTTCAGAAGGGTCTTACAGAGAGCAGAGGTAGGAGACAGAGGTTCAGAAAGACTGTTACAGAGAGCAGAGGTTGGAGACTGGGGTGCAGAGGGATTGTTGCAGAGAGCAGATTTTTCAGACTGAGGTACAGAAGGACTGTTACAAAGAGCAGAGGTTTGAGACTGGAAAGTAGAAGGACTGTTGCAGGGAACAGATGTTGTAGACTGGGTTTCAGCAGGACCGGTTAGGAAAGCAGAGGTTGTAGACTGGGTTGGAGAAGAATGTTACAGAGAGCAGAGTTTGAAAACTGGGGTGCAGAAGAACCTTACAGAGAACAGAGGTTGAAGACTGGGGTGCAGAAGGAGTGTTAAGGAGCGAAGACGTTGGAGACTGGGGAGCAGAAGGAAGAGTTTGGACACTAGGGTTCTGAAGGACTGTTTCAGAGAGCAGATTTTGGAGACTGAAGTGTAGAAGGACTGTTTAGAATGCAGATGTTCGAGACAGGGGTACAGAAGGACTCTTGCAGAGAGCAGAGGTTGAAGACTCAGGTACAGAAGGACTGTTACACCGAACAGAATTTGGAGACTGGGGTGCAGAAGGACTGTTGCAGAGAGCAGAGTGTTAAGATTGAGGTACAGAAGGATCATTGCAGAGAGCAGAGGTGGAGACTTGGCTGCAGAAGGACTGTTACACACAGCACGTGTTGCGGTCTGGGGTGAAGAAGGAATTTTGCAGACAGCAGAGGTTGGAGACTGGGGCGCTTAAGGACTGTTGCAGATAGCAGAGTTTGGATATGAGGTGCAGAAGGACTGTTACAAAGAGCAGAGGTTGTAGACTGGGGTACAGAAGGACTGATATAGAAAGCAGAGGTTGGAGACTGGGGTGCAGAAGGACCTTTACAGAGGGAAGAGTTTAAAGACTGCGGTACAGAAGGACTGTTACAGAGAGTAGAGGGCGGCGACTGGAGTGCATAAGGAGTGTTTCAAAGAACAGAGTTTGGAGACTGAGGTGCAGAAGGACTGTTAAATAGAGCAGAGTTTTAGACAATGTTGCAGAAGGATCTTACAGAGAGCAGAGATTGTAGACTGAGGTGCAGCAGGACTCTTACAGAGAGCAGATGTTGGAGACTGGGGTGAAGAAGGATTGTTATAGGGAACAGACTTTAGAGACTTGGGTGCAGAAGGCTTGTTATGGAGAGGAGAGTTGGGAGAAGGCGTGCAGAAAGACTGTTACAGAGGGTAGAGTTTGGAGTCTGGGTTGCAGAAGGTAATTACAGAGAGCAGTTGTTGGAGAGTGAGGTGCAGAGGGACTGTTACAGAGAGTAGATGTTGGAGACTGAGGCACAGAAAGATTATTACAGAGAGCAGAGTTTGGAGACTGGGGTGCAGAAAGACTTTTTCAGATATCAGAGGTTGGAGAATGGGGTGTAGAAAAACTGTTGCAGAAACCAGAATTTGGAATCTGGGGTACTGAAAGACTGTAGAAGAGAGCAGATGTAGGAGACTGAGATGCAGAAGGACTCTTACAAACAGCAGAGGTTTGCGACTGGGGTGCAGAAAGACTGATACAGAGAGCAGAGTTTCGAGACTGGGTTGCAGAAGGCTTGTTACAGAGAGCAGAGGTTGGAGACTGGGGCGCAGAAGGACTGTTAGAGAGAGCAGAGTTTGGAGACTGGGTTGCAGAAGGATCTTACGTAGAGCAGAGTTTGGAGACTGAGGTGCAGAAGGACTGTTACGGAGAGCAGAGTTTTGAGACTAGGGTGCAGAAGGATCTTTGGAGACAGCAGATTTTCCGGACTGAGGTGCAGGAGAACTGTTGCAGAGATCAGATTTTGGAGACTTGGGTGCAGAAGGACTGTTGCACAGAGCAGATGTTGGAGACTGGGATGCAGAAGGATCGTTGCAGAGAGTAGAGGTTGGACACTGGGGTGCAGAAGGACTGTTACACAGAGCAGAGGTTGAAGGCTGAGGTGAAGAAGGACTGTTACAGAGAGCATATTTGGGAGACAAGGGTGCAGATCTGATACAGAGCAGAAGTTGGAGACTGAGGTACAGAAGAAATGTTACAGAGAGCAGAGGATGGAGACTCAGGTGCAGAAGGATTATGGCAGAGAGAAGAGTTTTCAGACTGAGGTACAGAAGAACTGTTGCAGAGAGCAGATTTTGGAGAATGGGGTGCAAAGGACAGTTGCAGCTAGCAGATGTTGTAGACTGGGGTGCAGAGGGATCGTTGCAGATAGCAGAGGTTGGAGACTGGGGTGCAGAAGGACTGATACAGAGAGCAGAGGTTGGAGATAGGGGTGCAGAAGGATCTTTGTGGAGAACAGAGTTTTCAGACTGAGGTGTAGAAGGTCTTTTGCAGAAAACACATCTAGGAGACTGGGGTGCTGAAATACTGTTGCAAAAAGCAGAGTTTGGGGACTGGGGTGCAGAAGAATTGTTATAAAAAACAGAGGTTGGAGACTGCGGTGCAGTAGGCCTATTATGGAGAGCAGAGTTTGGAGAAGGGGTTCAGAAGTACATTTACAGAGAGTAGTTCTTGGAGACTGTGGTGTAGAAGGACCGTTGCAGAGAGCAGAGGTTGAAGACTGAGGTGCAGAAGGATTGTTACAGAGAGCAGAGTTTGGAGACTGGGTTGCAGAGGGATTGTTGCAGAGAGCAGAGGCTGGACACTGGAGTGTAGAAGGACTGCTGCGGAGAGCACAGGTTGGAGATTGGGTTGCAGAAGGACTGTTGCAGAGAGCAGAGTTTGGAGACTGCGTTACAGTAGGACTGTTAAATAGGCAGAGTTTGGAGATTTTGTACAGAAAGACTGTTGCAGAGAGCAGATGTTGGAGACTGGGAAGTAGAAGGACTGTTGCAGAGAGCAAAGTTTGTAGACTGAGGTGCAGAAGCACTGTTACAGAGAGCAGAGTATGGAGAATGGGGTGCAAAATGCCTGTTACAGAGAGCAGAGGTTGGAGACTGGGGTGCAGAAAAACTGTTACAGAAGCAGGGTTGCAGAAGGATCTTACGAAGAGTAGAGTTTGGAGACTGAGGTACAATAGTACTGTTACAGAGAGCAGAGGTTGGAGACTGGGGTTCAGAAGGGTCGTTGCAGAGAACAGAGGTTTCAGACTGAGGTGCAGTAGGAATCTTGCAGAGAGCAGAGTTTGGAGACTGAGGTGCAGAAGGACTGTTACAGAGAGCAGAGGTTGGAGACTGGGGTGCAGAAGGACCGTTACAGAAAGCAGATATTGGAGACTGCACTACAGGAGGACTGTTACAAAGAGCAGAGTTTAGAGACTGGAGTGGAGAAGGACTTTTGTAGAGAGCAGAGGATGGAGACTCGGGTGCAGAAAAATCGTTGTAGAGAGCAGTGTATTGAGACTGGGGTGCAAAAGGACTGTTACAGAGAACATAGTTTGGGGAAGGGGTGCAGAATGACTGTTACAGAGGGCAGAGTTTCGAGACTGGATTGCAGAAAAATTATACAAAGAGGAAATGTTGGAGACTCGTGTGCAGAAGGACTGTTACAGAGAGTAGAGGTTAGAGACTGAGGTGCAGAAAGAATGTTGGAGGGAGTAGATATTTGAGACTTTGGTGCAGAAGGACTGTGGCAGAGAGCAGAGTTTGGAGACTGAGGTTAAGAAGAAATGTTACAGAGAGCAGAGGTTGGAAACTGGTGTGCAGAAAGACTGATAAAGAAAGCAGAGTTTGGAAACTGGGGTGCAGAAGGACCGTAACAGAGAGCAGATTTTGGAGACTGCACTACATGAGAACTGTTAGAGAGCAGAAGTTGGAGACTTGGGTAGATAAGGACTGTTTCAGAGTGCAGAGTTTGGAGACTGGGGTGCACAAGGATCGTTGCAGAGAGCAGAGTTTTTAGACTGAGGTGCAAAAGGGCTGAGAGCAAATGTTGGAGACTGGGGTGCAGTAGAATCGTTACAGAGAGCAGAGGTTGGAGACAGGGTTTAAAAAGGACAATTGCAGAGATCAGAGTTTGGGAACTGAGGTGAAGAAGGACTGTTGCAGTTACCAGAATTTGAGACAGCGGTGCAGAAGGACTGTTGCAGAGAGCAGAGGTTGGAGATAGAGATGCACAAGGACTGTAACAGAGAGTAGAGGTTGGAGACTGAGGTACAGAAAGATTGTTATCCAGAGCAGAGGTTGGAGACTGGGGTGCAGAGGACTGTTGCAGAGAGCAGAAGTTGGAGACTGAGGTGCAGAAGGACTGTTACAGACAGCAGAGGTAGGAGACTGGGGTACAGAAGGACTGATACAGAAAGCAGAAGTTGGAGACTGGAGTGCAGAAGGACCATTATAGAGAGCAGAGTTTGGAGATTGCAGTACAGAAGGACTGTTGCAGAGAGCAGAGGTTGGAGACTGGGGTTTAGAAGGACTGTTGCTGAGAGCAGAGTTTGGAGACTGGGGTGCAGAAGGACTGTTACAATGAGCATAGTTTGGAGACACGGTGGCAGAAGCATCTTACACAGAGAAAAGTTTGAAGACTGAGGTGCAACAGGACTGTTACAGAGAGCAGAGTTTGGAAACTGGGGTGCAGAAGGATTTTTGCAGAAGGCAGAGTTTGGAGACTCGGTTGCAGAAAGATCTTACAGAGATCAGAGGTGGAAGACTGAGGTGCAGAAGGAATGTTACAGAGAGTAGAGTTTGCAGACTGAGGTGTAGAAGGACCATTGCAGAGAGCAGAGTTTGGAGACTGAGGTGCAGAAAGATTGTTACAGATAGCAAAGGCTGGAGACGGGTGCGGAAAGACTGTTGCAGATAGCAGAGGTTGGAGCCTGGTGTTTTGAAGGACTGTTTCATGTAGCAGTTGTTGCATACTTCAGTGCAGAAGGACTGTTGCAGAGAGATGAGTTTGGAGACTGAGGAGTAGAAGGACTGTAACAGAGAGAAGAGATTAAAGACTTGGGTGCAGAAGGACTGATACAGAAAGCAGAGGTTTGAGACTGGGGTGGAGAAGAACTGTTTTAGAGTGCAGATTTTGGAGACTGGATTGGAGAAGACCTGTTACAGAGTGCAGATTTTGGAGACTGGGGTTGAGAAGAAATTTTGAAGAGAGCATAGGTTGGAGACTCTGGTGCAGATGAACTGTGGCAGAGAGCAGAGGTTGGAAATTGAGGTGCAGAAAGAATATTACATCGAGAAAAGTTTGAGACTGGGGTGCAATTACTGATACAGAAAGCAGAGGTTGGAGACTGGGGTGTAGAAGGACCGTTACAGAGAGCAGAGTTAGGAAACTTGGGTACAGTAGGACTATTGCAGAGAGCAGATGTTGGAGACTGTTTTTCAGAAGGACTTTTGCAGAGAGCAGAGGTTAGAGAATGGGGTGCAGAAGAAAGGTTCCAGAAAACAGAGGTTGGAGACAGAGGTGCAGAAGGACTGTTACACAGAGCCGAAGTTGGAAACAGTGGTACAGAAGGACTGATACAGAAAGCAGAGTTTTAAGACTGGAGAGCAAAAGGACCGTTACAGAGAGCAGAGGTTGTAGACTGGGGAGCAGATGGACTACTACAGAGAACAGAGTTTGGAGACTGGGGTGCAGCAGGACCGGTGCAGAATGCTTAGGTTGGAGCCTGGGGTGTAGTAGGAATGTTACAGAGAGCAGAGTTTTTAAACCGGCGTGCAGAAGGTACTGACAGAAATCAGAGGTTGGAGACAGGTGTGCATAAAGACTGTTGAGGACCAGAGACGTTGGAGTCTGGCATGCAGAGAATCGTTGCAGAGAGCAGAGGTTGGAGACTGGGGTGCAGAAGGAGTTTTGCAGAGAGTAGACGTTGGAGAATGGGGTGCAGAAGGATCGTTGCAGACAGCAGAGGTTTGAGACTGGGGTACAGAAGGACTTTTACAGAGAGTAGAGCTGGAGACTGAGGTGCAGAAGGACCTTTGCAGAGAGCAGAGGTTGGAGACTGAGTTGCAAAAACACTGTTACAGAGAGTAGAGGTTGGAGATTAGAGTGCAAAAGGTCTGCTACAGAGAGCAGAGTTTGGAGACTGGGGTGCAGAAGAACTGTTACAGAAAGCAGAGTTTTTAGAAAAGGTTGCAGAAGGATTTTACAGAGAGCAGAGATTGTAGACCGAGGTGTAGCAGGACTGGTACAGAGAGCAGATGTTGGAGACTGAGGTGCAGAAAGACTGTTACAGAGAGTAGAGATTGGAGACTGAGGTGCAGAAGGATCGTTGCAGAGAACAGAGTTTTAAGACTGAGGTGCAGAAGGACTGTTTCAGAGAGCACATGTTGGAGACTTGGGTGCAGAAGAACTATTGCAGAGTGCAGAGGGTTGAGACTGGGGTGCTGAAGGATCGTTGTAGAGAGCAGAGTTTAGATACTGGGGTGCAGAAGGATTGTTATAGAAAACAGACTTTGGAGACTGGGGTGTAGAAGGCCTGTAACGGAGAGGAGAGTTTGAATAAGGGGTGCAGAAGGAATGTTAAAGGGGGCAGAAATTGGGGACTGGGTTGCAGAAGGATCTTACAGAGAGCAGACGTTGGAGACTGAGGTTGAGAAGGACTGTTTAAGAGAGTAGATGTTGGAGACTGCGATGCAGTAGCATTGTTACAGACAGCATAGTTTAGAGACTGGGGTGCAGAAGGACTGTTGCAGATAGCAGAGTTTGGAGACTGGGGTGTAGATGGACTGTTGCAGAGAGCATAGGTAGGAGACTGACATGCAGAAGGACTGTTAGAGAGAGCAGAGGTTGGAGACTGCGTGCAGAAGGACTAATACAGAAAGCAGAGGTTGAAGACTGGGTTGCAGAAGGACCGTTACAGAGAGCAGAGGTTGGAGTTTGCAGTACAGAAGGACTGTTACAGATTGCAGAGTTTGGAGACTGGGGTGAATAAGGACTGTTTCAGAGAGTAGATGTTGGAGACTGGGGTGCAGAAGAACTGTTGCATTGAACAGATATTAAGACTGGGGTGCAGAAGGAATGTTGCAGAGAGCAGAGTTTGGAGACTGCGTTGCAGAAGGACCATTGAAGAGAGAAGATCATGGAGTCTAAGGTGCAGAAGGATTCTTAAAGAGAGCAGAGGTTGGAGACTGGGGTGCAGAAGGCCTGTTACAGAGATCAGAGTTTGGAGACTGGGGTGCAGAAAGATCTTACAGAGAGCAGAGTTTGGAGACTGGGGTGCACACGAACTGTTGCACAGAGCAGAGGTTGGATACTTGGTTGGAGGAGGATCGTTGCAGAGAGAAGACTTTGGAGACAGGGACGCGGAAGGCCTGTTACAGAGAGAAGAGTTTGGAGACTGGGTGCAGAAGGCCTTTAACAGCGAGCAGACGTTGGAGACTGGGGTGCAGAAGGACTTTTACAGAGAGCAGAGGTTGGAGACTGAGGTTCAGAAGAACTGTTACAGAGAGCAGAGGCTGAAGACTGGGGTGCAGAAGGACTGTTGCAGAGAACACAGTTTGGAGACTGGCGTGCAGAAGGACAGTTGCAGAGAGCAGAGTTTGGAGACTGGTGTGGAGAAAGAATGTTAGAGAGAGCAGCGTTTGGAAACTGGAATGCACAAGGATCTCACAGAGAGCAGAGATTGAAGACTGGGGTGCAGAAGGACTTTTACAGAGAGCAGAGGTGGTAGACTGAGATGCAGAAGGACTGTTACAGAAAACAGAGTTTGGAGACTGGGGTGTAGAAGAAGCGTTGCAGAGAGCAGAGTTTTCAGACTGAGGTGAAAAAGAACTGTTTCAGAGAGCAGATGTTGGAGACTGGGGTGTAGAAAGACTTTTGCAGAGAGCAGAGGTTGGAGACTGGGTTGCAAAAGAATCGTTGCAGAGAGCAGACGTTGGAGACTGGTGTGCTAAACGATTGTTACAGAGAGGAGAGGTTGGAAAATGGGGTGCAGAAGGACGATTGCAGAGAGCAGAATTTGGGGACTGAGGTGCAAAATAATTGTTACAGAGAACAGAAGTTGGAGGACTGTTGCAGCGAGCAGAGGTTGGACACTGTGGTGCAGAAATATCATTGCAGAGAGCAGAGGTTGGAGACCTTGGTGCAGAAGGACTGTTACAAATAGCAGAGTTTGAAGACTGGGTAGCAGAATTATCTTACAGAGAGCTAGGTTAAAGACTGAGGTGCAGAAGCACTGTTACACAGAGTAGAGGTTGTATTTTGAGGTGCAGAAGAACCGTTGCAGAGAACACAGGTTGGAGAATGAGGTGCACAAGGATTGATATAGAGAGAAGTGTTTGGAGACTGGGGTGCAGAAAGACTGTTGCAGAGTGTAGAGTTTTTAGACTGGGGTGTAGAAGGACTGTTGCAGAGAGTAGAGGTGGGAGATTGGGGTGCAGAAGGATTGAAGCAGAGAGCAGAAGTTGTAGACTAAGGTGCAGAAGGACAGTTACACAGAGCAGAGATTGGAGACTGGGGTGCAGAAGGACTGATACAGAAAGCAGAGTTTGGAGACTCGGGTGCAGAAGGACCGTTACAGAGAGCAGAGGTTGGAGACTGCAGTACAGAAGGACTTTTAGAGAGTGTAGAGGTCGTGGACTGGGGTGAAGAAGGATCATTGCAGAGAGCAGAGTTTGGAGACTGAGAAGCAGAAGGATCCATGCAGAGAGCAGAGGAGGAGACTGGGGTGCAGAAGGACTGTTACAGAGAGGAGAGGTTGGAGAATGTGGTGCATGAGGATCTTTCAGAGAACTGAGGTTGGGGACTGGGGTGTAGAATGACTGTTGCGAACAGCAGATTTTGGAGACAGGGGTGCAGAAGGATCGTTGCAGAGAGCAGAGGTTTCAGACTGAGGTTCAGAGGGACTATAGCAGAGAGCAGATGTTGGAGACTGGGGTGCAAAAGGACTGTTGCAGAGAGCGGACATTGGAGACTGGGTTTAAGAAGGATCATTACACAGAGCAGAAGTTGGAGACTGGGGAGCAGAAGGACTCTCACAGAGAGCAGAGGTTGGAGACTGCAGTACAGAAGGACTTTTAGAGAGTGTAGAGGTCGTGGACTGGGGTGAAGAAGGATCATTGCAGAGAGCAGAGTTTGGAGACTGAGAAGCAGAAGGATCCATGCAGAGAGCAGAGGAGGAGACTGGGGTGCAGAAGGACTGTTACAGAGAGGAGAGGTTGGAGAATGTGGTGCATGAGGATCTTTCAGAGAACTGAGGTTGGGGACTGGGGTGTAGAATGACTGTTGCGAACAGCAGATTTTGGAGACAGGGGTGCAGAAGGATCGTTGCAGAGAGCAGAGGTTTCAGACTGAGGTTCAGAGGGACTATAGCAGAGAGCAGATGTTGGAGACTGGGGTGCAAAAGGACTGTTGCAGAGAGCGGACATTGGAGACTGGGTTTAAGAAGGATCATTACACAGAGCAGAAGTTGGAGACTGGGGAGCAGAAGGACTCTCACAGAGAGCAGAGGTTGGAGACTTGGGGGAAGAATTCCTGTTACAGATAGAAGAGTTTGTCCACTGGGTTGCAGAAAGAACTTACAGAGAGCAGAGGTTGGAGACTGAGGTGAAGAAGCACTGTTACAGAGAGCAGAGGTTGGAGACTAGAATGCATAATAACTATTGCAGAGTGCAGAGGTTGAAGACTGAGGTGCAGAAGGACTGATACAGAGAACAGAGTTTGGAGAATGTGGTGCAGAAAAAGTGATACATAAAGCAGAGGTTAGAGAATGTGGTGCAGAAGGACCCTTACAGAGAACAGAGTTTGGACACTGAGGTGCAGAAGGACTTTGCGGAGAGCAGAGGTTGGAGATTGGGGCGCTGAAGGACTGTTGCAGAGAACAGAGGTTGGATTCTGAGGTGAAGAAGGACTGTTACAGAGAGCAAGGTTGGAGAGTGGGGTGCAGAATGATTGTTTTAATGAGCAGAGTTTGAAACCTGGGGTGTAGAAGGACCGTTGCAGAGAGCAGAGTTTGGAGTCTAGGGAGAAGAAGGATCGTTGCAGAGAGCAGATGTTGGAGACTGGGGTGCAGAAGGACT
>NW_027524577.1:0-30545 GCF_052094955.1 Ictidomys tridecemlineatus
GAAACTTGACACAATAAAGCAGTTTCAAGTTCTATCTCTATGGTTTGTTTGCTGTTGTTGTAGCCCTAAACAGAGACTGGCGAGAATCAATTTCATGGAAAGGGGTTGCCAAGCTTCCAAAAAACTACGAGTTGCCTGAAATTCAGCAAGCATTTTTTCACCCAATCTTGATGATTCTTTCAGGTAGTGATCAGTACACCAAAACCACTTGGCTCACCAAATTTCGTTCTTCTAGGTTAAACAGTTCGTTTGCAGTAACCATTTTCACTTTTAGGTTTCACACTGTTTTCTCCTATACGGATACATGTATTTGGAACGCTAAATCAAACACGGTTTGTGCTAGCTCTTTGAAACTTGACACAATTAAGCAGTTTCAAGTTCTATCTCTATGTTTTCTTTGCTGTTGATCTAGCCCTAAGAAGAGACTGGCGAGAATTACTTTCATAGAAAGGGGTTGCCAAGCTTCCAAAAAACTACGAGTTGCCTGAAATCTCAGCAAACATTTTTTCACCCAATCTTGATGATTCTTTCAAATAATGATCAGTACACAAAAACCACTTGGCTCACCAAATTTCGTTCTTCTAGGTTAAACCGCTCGTTTGCAGTAACCAGTTTAAATTTTAGGTTTCACTCTGTTTTATCCTATACAAATACATGTATTTGGAACTCTAAACAAAAGACGGTGTGCTAGCTCTTTGAAACTTGACACAATAAAGCAGTTTCAAGTTCCATCTCTATAGTTTGTTTGCTGTTGATGTAGCCCTAAGCAGAGACTGGCGAGAATCACTTTCCTGGAAAGGGGTTGCCAAGCTTCAAAAAACAACGAGTTGCCTGAAACCTCAGCAAATATTTTTTCACCCAATCTTGATGATTCTTTCAGGTAATGATCAGTACACTAAAACCACTTGGCTCACCAAATTTCGTTCTTCTAGGTTAAACCGTTCGTTTGCAGTAACCGTTTTCACTTTTAGGTTTCACTCTGTTTTCTCCTATAGGGATACATGTATTTGGAAATCTAAATCAAACACGGCTTGTCCTAGCTTTTTGAAACTTGACACAAAAAAGCAGTTTCAAGTTCTATCTCTATGGTTTGTTTGCTGTTGATGTAGCCCTAAGCAGAGACTGGCGAGAATCACTTTCATGGAAAGGGGTTGCCAAGCTTGTAAAAAACTACGAGTTTCCTGAAAACTCAGCAAACATTTTTTCACCCAATCTTGATGATTCTTTCAAATAATGATCAGTACACCAAAACCACTTGACTCACCAAATTTTGTTCTTCTAGGTTAAACCGTTCGTTTGCAGTAACCGTTTTCATTTTTTGCTTTCACTCTGTTTTCTCCTATACGGATACATGTATTTGAAACTCTAAATCAAACACGGTTTGTGCTAGCTCTTTGAAACTTGACACAATAAAGCAGTTTCAAGTTCTATCTCTATGGTTTGTTTGCTGTTGTTGTAGCCCTAAACAGAGACTGGCGAGAATCACTTTCCTGGAAATGGTTTGCCAAGCTTCCAAAAAACTACGAGTTGCCTGAAATTCAGCAAGCATTTTTTCGCCCAATCTTGATGATTCTTTCAGGTAATGATCAGTACACCAAAACCACTTGGCTCACCAAATTTCGTTCTTCTAGGTTAAACCGTTCGATTGTAGTAACCGTTTACACTTTTAGGTTTCACTCTGTTTTCTCCTATACGGATACATGTATTTTGAACTCTAAATCAAACACGGTTTGTGCTAGCTCTTTGAAACTTGACACAACAAAGCAGTTTCAAGTTCTATTTCTATGGTTTGTTTGCTGTTGATGTAGCCCTAAGCAGAGACTGGCGAGAATCACTTTCATGGAAAGGGGTTGCCAAGCTTATAAAAAAATACGAGTTGCCTGAAATCTCTGCAAACATTTTTTCACCCAATATTGATGATTCTTTCAGGTAATGATCAGTACACCAAAACCACTTGGCTCAACAAATTTCGTTCTTCTAGGTTAAACCGTTCGTTTGCAGTAACCGTTTTCACTTTTAGGTTTCAGTCTGTTTTCTCCTATACGGATACATGTATTTGGAACTCTAAATCTAACACGGTTTGTGCTAGCTCTTTGAAACTTGACACAATAAAGCAGTTTCAATTTCTATCTCAATGTTTTCTTTGCTGTTGATCTAGCCCTAAGCAGAGACTGGCGAGAATCACTTTCATTGAAAGAGGTTGCCAAGCTTTCAAAAAACTACGAGTTTCCTGAAATCTCAGCAGACATTTTTTCACTCAATCTTGATGATTCTTTCAGGTAATGATCAGTACACCAGAACCACTTGGCTCACCAAATTTCGTTCTTCTAGGTTAAACCATTCGTTTGCAGTAACCGTTTTCACTTTTAGCTTTCACTCTGTTTACTCCTATACGGATACATGTATTTGGAATTCTAAATCAAACACAGTTTGTGCTACCTCTTTGAAACATGACACAATAAAGCAGATTCAAGTTTTATCTCTATGGTTTGTTTGCTGTTGATGTAGCCCTAAGCAGAGACTGGCGAGAATCACTCTCATGGAAAGGGGTTGCCAAGCTTCTAAAAAACTACGAGTTGCCTCAAATCTCAGCAAACATTTATTCACCCGATCTTGATGATGCTTTCAGGTAATGATCAGTACACAAAAACCACTTGGCTCACCACGTTTCATTCTTCTAGATTAAACCGTTCGTTTGCAATAACCGTTTTAACTTTTAGGTTTCACTCTGTTTTTTCCTATAGGGACACATGTATTTGGAACTCTAAATCAAACACGGTTTGTGCTAGCTCTTTGAAACTTGGCACAATAAAGAAGTTTCAAGTTCCATCTCTATTGTGTGTTTGCTGTTGATGTAGCCCTAAGCAGAGACTGGCGAGATTCACTTTGATCGAAAGCGGTTGCCAAGTTTCCAAAAAACTACGAGTTGCCAGAAATCTCAGCAATCATTTTTTCACCCAATCTTGATGATTTTTTCAGGTAATGATCAGTACACCAAAACCACATGGCTCACCAAATTTCGTTCTTCTAAGTTAAACCGTTCGTTTGCAGTAACCGTTTTCACTTTTAGATTTCACTCTGTTTTCTCTTATACGGATACATGGATTTGGAACTGTAAATTAAACCCGGTTTGTGCTAGCTCTTTGAAACTTGACACAATAAAGAAGTTTTAATTCCATCTCTATGGTTTGTTTGCTGTTGATGTAGCCCTAAGCAGAGACTGGCGAGAATCACTTTCATGGAAAGGGGTTGCCAAGCTTCAAAAAACAACGAGTTTCCTGAAATCTCAGCAAACATTTTTTCACCCAATCTTGATGATACTTTCAGGTAATGATCAGTACACCAAAACCACTTGGCTCACCAAATTTTGTCCGTTCGTTTGCAGTAACCGTTTTCACTTTTAGGTTTCCCTTTGTTTTCTCCTATACGGATACATGTATTTGGAACACTAAATCAAACACGGTTTGTGCTAGCTCTTTGAAACTTGACACAATAAAGCAGTTTCAAGTTCTATCTCTATGGTTTGTTTGCTGTTGATGTAGCCCTAAGCAGAGACTTCCGAGAATCACTTTCATGGAATGGGGTTGCCAAGCTCCAAAAAACTACGATTTGACAGAAATCCCAGCAAACATTTTTTCACACAATCTTGAAGATTCTTTCAGGTAATGATCAGTACACCAAAACCACTTGGGTCACCAAATTTCGTTATTCTCGGTTAAACTGTTCATTTGCAGTAACAGTTTTCACTTCTGGGTTTCACTCCGTTTTCTCCTATACGAATAAATGTATTTGGAACTCTAAATAAAAAACGGTTTGTGCTAGCTCTTTGAAACTTGATACAATAAAGCAATTTCAAGTTCTATCTCTATGGTTTCTTTGCTGTTGATGTAGCCCTAAGCAGAGACTGGCGAGAATCACTTTCATGGAAAGGGGTTGCCAAGCTTCCAAAAAAATACCAGTGGCCTGAAATCTCAGCAAACATTTTTTCACCCAATATTGATGATTCTTTCAGGTAATGATCAGTACACCAAAACCACTTGGCTCACCAAATTTCGTTCTTGTAGGTTAAACTGTTCGTTTGCAGTAACCGTTTTCATTTTTTGCTTTCACTCTGTTTTCTCCTATTCGGATACATGTATTTGGAACTCTAAATCAAACACGGTTTGTGCTAGCTCTTTGAAACTTGACACAATAAAGCAGTTTCACGTTCTATCTCTATGGTTTGTTTGCTGTTGTTGTAGCCCTAAACAGAGACTGGCGAGAATCACTTTTCTGGAAAGGGGTTGCCAAGCTTCCAAAAAACTACGAGTTGCCTGAAATTCAGCAAATATTTTTTCACCCAATTTTGATGATTCTTTCAGGTAATGATCAGTATACCAAAACCACTTGGCTCACCATATTTCGTTCTTCTATGTTAAACCGTTCGTCTGCAGTAACCGTTTTCACTTTTAGGTTTCACTCTGTTTTCTCCTATAGGGATACATGTATTTGGAACTCTAAATCAAACACGGTTTACGCTAGCTCATTGAATCTTGACACAATAAAGCAGTTTCAAGTTTCATCTCTATGGTTTGTTTGCTGTTGATGTAGCCCTAAGCAGAGACTGGCGAGAATCACTTTCATGGAAAAGTGTTACCAAGCTTTCAAAAAACTACGAGTTGCCTGAAATCTCAGCAAACATTTTTTCACCCAATCTTGATGATTCTTTCAGGTAATGATCAGTACAACAAAACCACTTGGCTCACCAAATTTCGTTCTTCTAGTTTAAACCGTTCGTTTGCAGTAACCGTTTTCATTTTTAGCTTTCACTCTGTTTTCTCCTATACGAATACATGTATTTGGAACTCTAAATCAAACACGGTTTGTGCTGGATCTTTGAAACTTGAAACAATCAAGCAGTTTCAAGTTCTATCTCTATGGTTTGTATGCTGTTGATGTAGCCCTAAGCAGAGACTGGCGAGAATCACTTTCATGGAAAGGGGTTGCCAAGCTTCCAAAAAACTACGAGTTGCCTGAAATCTCAGCAAACATTTTTTCACCCAATCTTGATGATTCTTTCAGGTAATGATCAGTACACCAAAACCACTTGGCTTACCAATTTTCGTTTTTCTAGTTAAACCGTTCGTTTGCAATAACCGTTTTCACTTTTAGGTTTCACTCTGTTTTCTCCTATATGGAAACATGTATTTGGAACTCTAAATCAAACACGGTTTGTGCTAGTTGTTTGAACGTTGACACAATAAAGCAGTTTGAAGTTCTATTTATATGGTTTGTTTGCTGTTGATATAGCCCTAAGCAGAGACTGGCGAGAATCACTTTCATGGAAAGGGGTTCCCAAGCTTCCAAAATACTACGAGTTTCCTGAAATCTCAGCAAACATTTTTTCACACAATCTTGATGATTCTTTCAGGTAATGATCAGGACACCAAAACCACTTGGCTCACCAAATTTCGTTCTTCTAGGTTAAACCGTTCGTTTGCAGTAACCGGTTTCAATTTTTGGTTTCACTCTGTTTTCTCCTATACGGATACATGTATTTGGAACTCTAATTCAAAGACGGTATGCTAGCTCTTTGAAACTTGACACAATAAAGCAGTTTCAAGTTCCATCTCTATGCTTTGTTTGCTGTTGATGTAGCCCTAAGCAGAGACTGGCGAGAATCACTTTTATAAAAAGGGGTTGCCAAACATCCAAAAATTACGAGTTGCCTGAAATCTCAGCAAACATTTTTTTTCGAATCTTGATGATTCTTTCAGGTAATGATCAGTACACCAAAACCACTTGGCTCACCATATTTCTTTCTTCTAGGTTAAACCATTCGTTTGCAGTAACCGTTTTCATTTTTAGCTTTCACTCTGTTTTCTCCTATACGGAAACATGTATTTGGAACTCTAAATCAAACACGGTTTGTGCTAGCTCTTTGAAACTTGACACAATAAATCAGTTTCAAGTTCTATCTCTATGGTTTGTTTGCTGTTGATGTAGCCCTAAGAAGAGACTGGCGAGAATCACTTTCATGGAAAGGGGTTGCCAAGCTTCCAAAAAACTACGAGTTGCCTGAAATCTCAGCAAACATTTTTTCACCCAATGTTGATGATTCTTTTAGGTAATGATCAGTACACCAAAACCACGTGGCTCACCAAATTTCGTTCTTCTAGGTTAAGCCTTTCGTTTGCAGTAACCGTTTTCATTTTTAGGTTTCACTCTGTTTTCTCCTATACGGATACATGTATTTGGAACTCTAAATCAAACACGGTTTGTGCTAGCTCTTTGAAACTTGACACAATCAAGAAGTTTCAAGTTCTATCTCTATGGTTTGTTTGCTGTTGATGTAGCCCTAAGCAGAGACTGGCGAGAATCACTTTCATGGAAAGGGGTTACCAAGCTTCCAAAAAACTACGAGTTGAATGAAATCTCAGCAAACATTTTTTCACCCAATCTTGATGATTCTTTCAGGTAATGATCAGTACACCAAAACCACTTGGCTCACCAAATTTCGTTCTTCTAGGTTAAACAGTTCGTTTGCAGTAACCGTTTTCAATTTTAGGTTTTACTCTGTTTTCTCCTATACGGATACATGTATTTGGAACTCTAAATCAAAGACGGTTTTTGCTAGCTCTTTGAAACTTGACACAATAAAGCAGTTTCAAGTTCTATCTCTATGGTTTGTTTGCTGTTGATGTAGACCTTAGCAGAGACTGTCGAGAATCACTTTCATAAAAAGGGGTTGCCAAACTTCCAAAAGGCTACGAGTTGCCTGAAATCTCAGCAAACATTTTTTCACCCAATCTTGATGATTCTTTCAGGTAATGATCAGTACACCAAACCCACTTGGCTGACCAAATTTCGTTCTTCTAGGTTAAACCGTTCGTTTGCAGTAACCGTTTTCATTTTTAGCTTTCACTGTGTTTTCTCCTATACGAATACATGTATTTGGAACTCTAAATCAAACACGGTTTGTGCTAGCTCTTTGAAACTTGACACAATAAAGCAGTTTCAAGTTCTATCTCCATGGTTTGTATGTTGTTGATGTAGCCCTAAGCATAGACTGGCGAGAATCACTTTTATGGAAAGGGGTTGCCCAGCTTCCAAAAAACTAAGAGTTTCCTGAAATCTCATCAAACATTTTTTCACCCAATCTTGATGATTCTTTCAGGTAATGATCAGTACACCAAAACTACTTGGTCATCAAATTTCGTTCTTCTAGGTTATGCCTTTCGTTTGCAGTAACCGTTTTTATTTTTAGCTTTCACTCTGTTTTCTCCTATACGGATACATGTATTTGGAACTCTAAATCAAACACGGTTTGTTCTAGCTCTTTGAAACTTGACAAAATCAGAAGTTTCATGTTTCATCTCTATGGTTTGTTTGGTGTTGATGTAGCCCTAAGCAGAGACTGGCGAGAATCACTTTCATGGAGAGGGCTTGCCAAACTTCCCAAAAACTACGAGTTGCCTAAAATCTTAGCAAACATTTTTTCACCCAATCTTGATGATTCTTTCAGGTAATGATCAGTACACCAAAACCACTTGGCTCACCAAATTTTGTTCTTCTAGGTTAAACCGTTCGTTTGCAGTAACCGTTTCACTTTTAGGTTTCACTCTGTTTTCTCCTATACGGATACATGTATTTGGAACTCTAAATCACACACGGTTTGTGCAAGCTCTTTGAAAGTTGACACAATAAATAAGTTTCAAGTTTCATCTCTATGGTTTGTTTGCTCTTGATGTACTCCTAAGCAGAGAATGGCGAGAATCACTTTCATGGAAAGGGGTTGCCAAGCTCCAAAACACTACGAGTTTCCTGAAATCTCAGCAAATATTTTATTACCCAATCTTGATGATTCTTTCAGGTAATGATCAGTACACCAAAACCACTTGGCTCACCAAATTTCGTTCTTCTAGGTTAAACAGTTCGTTTGCAGTAACCATTTTAACTTTTAGGTTTCACTCTGTTTTCTCATATATGGATACATGTATTTGGAACTCTAAATCAAACACGGTGTGCTAGCTCTTTGAAACTTGACACAATAAAGTAGTTTCAAGTTCCATCTCTATGGTTTGTTTGCTGTTGATGTAGCCCTAAGCAGAGACTGGCGAGAATCACTTTCATGGAAAGGGGTTGCCAAGCTTCCAAAAAACTACGAGTTGCCTGAAATCTCAGCAAACATTTTTTCACCCAATCTTGATGATTCTTTCAGGTAATGATCAGTACACCAACACCACTTGGCTCACCAAATTTCGTTCTTCTAGGTTAAACCGTTCGTTTGCAGTAACCGTTTTCATTTTTAGCTTTCACTCTGTTTTCTCCTATACGAATACATGTATTTGGAACTCTAAATCAAACACGGTTTGTGCTAGCTCTTTGAAACTTGACACAATAAAGCAGTTTCAAGTTTTATCTCCATGGTTTGTATGCTGTTGATGTAGCCCTAAGCATAGACTGGCGAGAATCACTTTTATGGAAAGGGGTTGCCAAGCTTCCAAAAATCTACGAGTTTCCTGAAATCTCAGCAAACATTTTTTCACCCAATCTTGATGATTCTTTCAGGTAATGATCAGTACACCAAAACTACTTGGTCACCAAATTTCGTTCTTCTAGGTTATGCCTTTCTTTTGCAGTAACCGTTTTTATTTTTAGCTTTCACTCTGTTTTCTCCTATACGGATCATGTATTTGGAACTCTAAATCAAACACGGTTTGTGCTAGCTCTTTGAAACTTGACACAATCAGAAGTTTCATGTTTCATCTCTATGGTTTGTTTGATGTTGATGTAGCCCTAAGCAGAGACTGGCGAGAATCACTTTCATGGAGAGGGGTTGCCAAACTTCCCAAAAACTACGAGTTGCCTGAAATCTCAGCAAACATTTTTTCACCCAAACTTGATGATTCTTTCAGGTAATGATCAGTACACCAAAACCACTTGGCTCACCAAATTTTGTTCTTCTAGGTTAAACCGTTCGTTTGCAGTAACCTTTTCACTTTTAGGTTTCTCTCTGTTTTCTCCTATACAGATACATGTATTTGGAACTCTAAATCACACACGGTTTGTGCAAGCTCTTTGTAACTTGACACAATAAATAAGTTTCAAGTTTCATCTCTATGGTTTGTTTGCTGTGGATGTACTCCTAAGCAGAGAATGGCGAGAATCACTTTCATGGAAAGGGGTTGCCAACCTCCAAAAAACTACGAGTTTCCTGAAATCTCAGCAAATATTTTTTTACCCAATCTTGATGATTCTTTCAGGTAATGATCAGTGCACCAAAACCACTTGGCTCACCAAATTTCGTTCTTCTAGGTTAAACAGTTCGTTTGCAGTAACCATTTTCACTTTTAGGTTTCACTCTGTTTTCTCCTATACGGATACATGTATTTGGATCGCTAAATCAAACACGGTTTGTGCTAGCTCTTTGAAACTTGACACAATAAAGCAGTTTCAAGTTCTATCTCTATGGTTTGTTTGCTGATAATGTAGCCCAAAGCAGACACTGGCTAG
Organism: Ictidomys tridecemlineatus; assembly: GCF_052094955.1. Taxonomy (NCBI): domain Eukaryota; kingdom Metazoa; phylum Chordata; class Mammalia; order Rodentia; family Sciuridae; genus Ictidomys; species Ictidomys tridecemlineatus. The sequence goes on from NW_027524577.1 coordinate 9,496, forward strand.
AATCACTTTAATGGAAAGGGGTTGCCAATCTTCCAAAAAACTAAGAGTTTCCTAAAATCTCAGCAAACATTTTTTCACCCAATCTTGATGATTCTTACAGGTAATGATCAGTACACCAAAACTACGTGGCTCACCAAATTTCGTTCTTCTAGGTTGAACCATTCGTTTTCAGTAACCGGTTTCAATTTTAGGTTTCACTCTGTTTTATCCTATACAAATACATATATTTGGAACTCTAAATCAAACACGGTGTGCTAGCTCTTTGAAACTTGACACAATAAAGCAGTTTCAAGTTCCATCTCTATGGTTGTTTGCTGTTGATGTAGCCCTAAGCAGAGACTGGCGAGAATCACTTTCATGGAAAGGGGTTGCCAAGCTTCCAAAAAACTACGAGTTGCCTGAAATCTCAGCAAACATTTTTTGACCAAATCTTGATGATTCTTTCAGGTAATGATCAGTACACCAACACCACTTGGCTCACCAAATTTCGTTCTTCTAGGTTAAACCGTTCGTTTGCAGTAACCGTTTTCATTTTTAGCTTTCACTCTGTTTTCTCCTATACGGATACATGTATTTGGAACTCTAAATCAAACACGGTTTGTGCTAGCTCTTTGAAACTCGACACAATCAAGCAGTTTCAAGTTCTATCTCTATGGTTTGTTTGCTGTTGATGTAGCCCTAAGGAGAGACTGGCGAGAATCACTTTCATGGAAAGAAGTTGCCAAGCTTCCAAAGAACTAAGAGTTGCCTGAAATCTCAGCAAACATTTTTTCACGCAATCTTGATGATTCTTTCAGGTAATGATCACTACACCAAAACCACTTGGCTCACCAAATTTTGTTCATCTAGGTTAAACAGTTCGATTGTAGTAAGCGTTTTCACTTTTAGGTTTCACTCTGTTTTCTCCTATAGGGATACATGTATTTGGAACGCTAAATCAAACACCGTTTGTGCTAGCTCTTTGAAACTTGACACAATAAAGCAGTTTCAAATTCTATCTCTATGGTTTCTTTGCTGTTGATGTAGCCCTAAGCAGAGACTGGCGAGATTCACTTTAATGGAAAGGGGTGCCAAGCTTCCAAGAAACTACGAGTTTCCTGATTTCTCGGCAAACATTTTTTCACCCAATATTGGTGATTCTTTCAGGTTATGATCAGTACATCAAAACCACTTGGCTCACCAAATTTCGTTCTTGTAGGTTAAACCGTTCGTTTGCAGTAACCGTTTTCATTTTTAGCTTTAACTCTGTTTCCTTTTATACAGATACATGTATTCGGAACTCTCAATAAAAAACAGTTTGTTCTAGCTCTTTGAAACTTGACACAATCAAGCAGTTTCAAGTTCTATCTCTATGGTTTGTTTGATGTTTTTGTAGCCCTAAGCAGAGACTGGCGAGAATCACTTTCATGGAAAAGGGGTTGCCAAGCTTCCAAAAAAAGTACGAGTTGCCTTAAATCTCAGCAAACATTTTTTCAACCAATCTTGATGATTCTTTCAGTTAATGATCAGTACACCAAAACCACTTGGCTCACCAAATTTTCTTCATCTAGGTTAAACAGTTCGTTTGCAGTAACCGTTTTCACTTTTAGCTTTCACTCTGTATTCTCTTATAAGAATACATGTATTTGGAACTCTAAATCAAACACGGTTGTGCTAGCTCTTTGAAAATTGACACAAATAAAGCAGTTTCAAGTTCTATCTCTATGGTTTGTTTGCTGTTGATGTAGCTCTAAGGAGAGACTGGCGAGAATCACTTTCAAAAAAGGGGTTGCCAAGCTTTCCAAAAACTACGAGTTGCAAGAAATCTCAGCAAACATTTTTTGACCCAATCTTGATGATTCTTTCAGGTAATGATCAGTACACCAACACCACTTGGCTCACTAAATTTCGTTCTTCTAGGTTAAACCGTTCGATTGTAGTAAGCGTTTTCACTTTTAGGTTTCACTCTGTTTTCTCCTATAGGGATACATGTATTTGAACTCTAAATCAAATACGGTTTGTTCTAGCTCTTTGAAACTTGACACAATCAAGCAGTTTCAAGTTCTATCTCTATGGTTTGTATGCTGTTGATGTAGCCCTAAGCAGAGACTGGCGAGTATCACTTCCAGGGAAAGGGGGTTGCCAAGCTTCCTAAAAACTACGAGTTACCTGAAATCTCAGCAAACATTTTTTCACCCAATTTTGATGATTCTCTCAGGTAATGATCAGTACACCAAAACCACTTGGCTTACCAACTTTCGTTCTTCTGGGTTAAACCGTTCGTTTGCAATAACCGTTTTCACTTTTAGGTTTCACTCTGTTTTCTCCTATATGGAAACATGTATTGGGAACTCTAAATCAAACACGGTTTGTGCTAGCTGTTTGAAAGTTGACACAATAAAGCAGTTTGAAGTTCTATCTCTATGGTTTGTTTGCTGTTGATATAGCCCTAAGAAGAGACTGGCGAGAATCACTTTCATGGAAAGGGGTTGCCAAGCTTCCAAAAAACTACGAGTTGCCTGAAATCTCAGCAAACATTTTTTCACCCAATCTTGATGATTCTTTCAGATAATGATCAATACACCAAAACCACTTGGCTCACCAAATTTCGTTCTTCAGGTTAAACCGTTCGTTTGCAGTAACCGGTTTCAATTTTTGGTTTCACTCTGTTTTCTCCTATACGATTACTTGTATTTGGAAGTCTAAATCAAAGAAGGTATGCTAGCTCTTTGAAACTTGACACAATAAAGCAGTTTCAACTTCCATCTCTATGGTTTGTTTGCTGTTGATGTAGCCCTAAGCAGAGACTGGCGAGAATCACTTTTATATAAAGGGTTGCCAAACATCCAAAAAATTACGAGTTGCCTGAAATCTCAGCAAACATTTTTTCACCCAATCTTGATGATACTTTCAGGTATTGATCCGTACACCAAAACCACTTGGCTCACCATATTTCTTTCTTCTAGGGTAAACCGTTCTTTTGCAGTAACCGTTTCATTTTTAGCTTTCAGACTGTTTTCTCCTATACGGATACATGTATTTGGAACTCTAAATCAAACACGGTTTGTGCTAGCTTTTTGAAACTTGACACAATCAAGCAGTTTCAAGTGATATCTCTATGGATTGTTTGCTGTTGATGTAGCCCCTAAGTAGAGACTGGCAGAGAATCACTTTCATGGAAAGGGTTGCCAAGCTTCCAAAAAATACGAGTTGCCTGAAATCTCAGCAAACATTTTTTTACCCAATCTTGATGATTCTTTCAGGTAATGATCAGTACACAAAAACCACTTGGCTCACCAAATTTTGTTCTTCTAGGTTAAACCGCTCGTTGCAGTAACCGTTTTAACTTTTAGGTTTCACTCTGTTTTCTCCTATAGAGATACATGTATTTGGAACTCTAAAACAACACGGTTTTCGCTAGCTCTTTGAAACTTGACACAATAAAGCAGTTTCAAGTTCCATCTCTATGGTTTGTTTGATGTTGATGTAGCCCTAAGCAGAGACTGGCGAGAATCACTTTCATGGAAAGGGGTTGCCAAGCTTCCAAAAAACTACGAGTTGCCTGAAATCTCAGCAAACATTTTTTCACCCAATCTTTATGATTCTTTCAGGTAATGATCAGTACACCAAAACCACTTGGCTCACTAAATATCATTCTTCTAGGTTAAACCGCTCATTTGCAGTAACCGTTTTCATTTTTAGCTTTCACTCTGTTTTCTTTTATACGGATACATGTATTTGAAACTCTAAATAAAACACGGTTTGTACTAGCTTTTTGAAACTTGACACAATAGAGCAGTTTCAAGTACTATCTCAATGGTTTGTTTGCTGTTGATCTAGCCCTAAGCAGTGACTGGCGAGAATCACTTTCATGGAAAGCGGTTGCCAAGCTTCCAAAAAACTACGAGTTGCCGGAAATCTCAGCAAACATTTTTTTACCCAATCTTGATGATTCTTTCAGGTAATGATCAGTAGACAAAAACCACTTGGCTCACCATATTTCGTTCTTCTAGGATAAACCGTTCGTTTGCAGTAACCGTTTTCATTTTTTGGTTTCACTCTGTTTTATCCTATACGGATACATGTACTTGGAACTCGAAATCAAACACGGTTTGTGCTAGCTTTTTGAAACTTGACACAATAAAGCAGTTTCAAGTTCTATCTCTATGGTTTGTTTGCTGTTGATGTAGTCCTAAGCAGATACTGGCGAGAATCACTTTCATGAAAGGGGTTGCCAAGCTTCCAAAAAACTACAAGTTGCGTGAAATCTCAGCAAAAAGTTTTTCACCCAATCCTTATAGTTCTTTCAGGTAATGATCAGTACACCAAAACCACTTGGCTCACCAAATTTCGTTCTTCTAGATTAAACCGTTTGTTTGCAGTAACCGTTTTCACTTTTACGTTTCACTCTGTTTTCTCCTATACGGATTCATGTATTTGGAACTCTAAATCAAACACGGTTTGTGCTAGCTTTTTGAAAACTTAAAATAATGATGCACTTTCAAGTTCTATCTCTATGGTTTGTTTGCTGTTGATGTAGCCCTAAGCAGAGACTGGCGAGAATCACTTTCATGGAAAGGGGTTGCCAAGCTTCCAAAAAATACGAGTTCCCTGAAATCTCAGCAAACATTTTTTCACCCAATCTTGATGATTCTTTCAGGTAATGATCAGTACACCAAAACTACTTGGCTCACCGAATTTCGTTCTTCTAGGTTAAACCGTTCGTTTGCAGTAACCGTTTTCACTTTTAGGTTTCACTCTGTTTTCTCCTATACGGATACATGTATTTGGAACTCTAAATTAAGTACGGTTTGTGCTAGCTCTTTGAAACTTGACACAATAAAGCAGTTTCAAGTTCTATCTCCATGGTTTGTTAGCTGTTGATGTAGCCCAAAGCAGAGACTGGCGAGAATCACTTTCATGGAAAGGGGTTGCCAAGCTTCCAAAAAACTACGACTTGCCTGAAATCTCAGCAAACATTTTTTCTCCTAATCTTGATGAAACTTTCAGGTAATGATCAGTATACCAAAACCAGTTAGCTCACCAAATTTCGTTCTTCTAGGTTAAACCGTTCGTTTCCAGTAACCGTTTTCAATTTTAGGTTTTACTCTGTTTTCTCCTATACGGATACATGCATTTGGAACTCTAAATCAAACACGGTTTGTGCTAGCTCTTTGAAACTTGACACAATAAAGCAGTTTCAAGTTCAATCTCTATAGTTTTTTTGCTGTTGATGTAGCCCTAAGCAGAGACTGGCGAGAATCACTTTCATGGACAGGTTTAGCCAAGCTTCCAAAAAACTACGAGTTGCCTGAAATCTCAGCAAACTTTTTTTCACCAAATCTTGATGATTCTTTCAGGTAATGATCAGTACACAAAAACCACTTGGCTCACCAAATTTCGTTCTTCTAGGTTAAACTGTTCGTTTGCAGTAACCGTTTTCACTTTTAGGTTTTACTCTGATTTCTCCTATACGGATACATGCATTTGGAACTCTAAATCAAACACGGTTTGTGCTAGCTCTTTGAAACTTGACACAATAAAGCAGTTTCAAGTTCTATCTGTATGGCTTGTTTGCTGTTGACGTAGCCCTAAGCAGAGACTGGCGAGAATCACTTTCATGGACAGGGGTTGCCAAGCTTCCAAAAAACTACGAGTTGCCTGAAATGTCAGCAAACATTTTTTTACCCAATCTTGAAGATTCTTTCAGGTAATGATCAGTACACCAAAACCACTGGGCTCACCAAATTTCGTTCTTCTAGGTTAAACCGTACGTTTGCAGTAACCGTTTTCACTTTTAGGTTTCACTCTGTTTTCTCCTATACGGATACATGTATTTGGAACTCTAAATCAAACACGGTTTATGCTACCTCTTTGAAACTTGACACAATAAAGCAGTTTCAAGTTCTATCTCTATGGTTTTTTTCCTGTTGATGTAGCCCTAAGCAGAGACTGGCGAGAATCACTTTAATGGAAAAGTGTTGCAAAGCTTCCAAAAAACTACGAGTTTTCTGAAATCTCAGCAAACATTTTGTTACCCAATCTTGATGATTCTTTCAGGTAAGGATCAGTACACCAAAACCACTTGGCTCACCAAATTTCGTTCTTCTAGTTTAAACCGTTCGTCTGCAGTAACCGTTTTCATTTTTAGGTTTCACCCTGTTTTCTCAAATACGGATACATGTATTTGGAACTCTAAATCAAACACGATTTGTGCTAGCTTTTTGAAACTTGACACAATAGAGCAGTTTCAAGTACTATCTCAATTGTTTGTTTGCTGTTGATCTAGCCCTAAGCAGTGACTGGCGAGAATCACTTTCATGGAAAGGGGTTGCCAAGCTTCCAAAAAACTACAAGTTGCCTGAAATCTCAGGAAAAAGTTTTGCACCCAATCCTGATGGTTCTTTCAGGTAATGATCAGTACACCAAAACTACTTGGCTCACCGAATTTCGTTCTTCTAGGTTAAACCGTTTGTTTGCAGTAACCATTTTCAGTTTTACGTTTCACTCTGTTTTCTCCTATACGGATTCATGTATTTGGAACTCTAAATCAAACACGGTTTGTGCTAGCTCTATAAAACTTAAAATAATGAAGCACTTTCAAGTTCTATCTCTATGGTTTGTTTGCTGTTGATGTAGCCCTAAGCAGAGACTGGCGAGAATCACTTTCATGGAAAGGGGTTGCCAAGCTTCCAAAAAAATACGAGTTCCCTGAAATCTCAGCAAACATTTTTTCACCCAATCTTGATGATTCTTTCAGGGAATGATCAGTACACCAAAACTACTTGGCTCACCGAATTTCGTTCTTCTAGGTTAAACCGTTCGTTTGCAGTAACCGTTTTCACTTTTAGGTTTCACTCTGTTTTCTCCTATACGGATACATGTATTTGGAACTCTAAATTAAGTACGGTTTTTGCTAGCTCTTTGAAACTTGACACAATAAAGCAGTTTCAAGTTCTATCTTCATGGTTTGTTTGCTGTTGATGTAGCCCTAAGCACAGACTGGCGAGAATCATTTTCATAGACAGGGGTTGCCAAGCTTCCAAAAAACTACGACTTGCCTGAAATCTCAGCAAACATTTTTTCACCCAATCTTGATGATTCTTTCAGGTAATGATCAGTATACCAAAACCACTTGGCTCACCAAATTTCGTCTTCTAGGTTAAACCGTTCGTTTGCAGTAACCGTTTTCACTTTTAGGTTTTACTCTGATTTCTCCTATACGGATACATGCATTTGGAACTCTAAATGAAACTCGGTTTGTGCTAGCTCTTTGAAACTTGACACAATAAAGCAGTTTCAAGTTCTATCTGTATGGTTTGTTTGCTGTTGATGTAGCCCTAAGCAGAGACTGGCGAGAATCACTTTCATGGACAGGGGTTGCCAAGCTTCCAAAAAACTACGAGTTGCCTGAAATCTCAGCAAACATTTTTTTACCCAATCTTGAAGATTCTTTCAGGTAATGATCAGTACACAAAAACCACTTGGCTCACCAAATTTCGTTCTTCTAGGTTAAACCGTTCGTTTGCAGTAACCGTTTTCACTTTTAGGTTTTACTCTGTTTTCTCCTATACGGATACATGCATTTGGAACTCTAAATCAAACACGGTTTGTGCTAGCTCTTTGAAACTTGACACAATCAAGCAGTTTCAACTTCTATCTCTATGGTTTGTTTGCTGTTGATGTAGTTCTAAGCAGAGACTGGCGAGAATCACTTTCATGGACAGGGGTTGCCAAGCTTCCAAAAAACTACGAGTTGCCTGAAATCTCAGCAAACATTTTTTTACCCAATCTTGAAGATTCTTTCAGGTAATGATCAGTACACCAAAACCACTTGGCTCACCAAATGTCGTTCTTCTAGGTTAAACCGTTCGTTTGCAGTAACCGTTTTCACTTTTAGGTTTCACTCTGTTTTCTCCTATGTGGATACATGTATTTGGAACTCTAAATCAAACACGGTTTGTGCTAGCTCTTTGAAACTTGACACAATAGAGCAGTTTCAAGTTCTCTCTCTATGGTTTTTTTGCTGTTGATGTAGCCCTAAGCAAAGACTCACGAGAATCACTTTTATGGAAAGGGGTTGCCAATTTTCCAAAAAACTACGAGTTGCCTGAAATCTCAGCAAACATTTTTTCACCCAATCTTGATGATTCTTTCATGTAATGATCAGTACACCAAAACCACTTGGCTCACCAAATTTTCTTCTTCTAGGTTAAACCGTTCGTTTGCAGTAACCGTTTTCACTTTTAGGTTTCACTCTGTTTTCTCCTATACGGATACATGTATTTGAACTCTAGATCAAACACGGTTTCTGCTAGCTATTTGAAACTTTACACAATAAAGCAGTTTCAAGTTCCATCTCTATGGTGTGTTTGCTGTTGATGTAGCCCTAAGCAGAGACTGGCGAGAATCACTTTCATGGAAAGGGGTCGCCAAGCTTCCAAAAAACTACGAGTTGCCTAAAATCTCAGCAAACATTTTTTAACCCAATTTTGATGATTCTTTCAGGTAATGATCAGTACACCAAAACCACTTGGCTCACCAAATTTCGTTCTTCTACGTTAAACCGTTCCTTTGCAGAAACCGTTTTCACTTTTAGCTTTCACTCTGTTTTTTCCTATACGGATACATAATTCGGAACTCTAAATCAAACACGGTTGTTGCTAGCTCTTTGAAACTTGACACAATCAAGCAGTTTCAAGTTCTATCTCTATGATTTGTTTGCTGTTGATATAGCCCTAAGCAGAGACTGGCGAGAGTCACTATAATGGAAAGGGGTTGCCAAGCTTCCAAAAAACTACGAGTTGCCTGAAATCTCAGCAAACATTCTTTCACCGAAATTTGATGATTCCTTCAGGTAACGATCAGTACACCAAAACCACTTGGCTCACCAAATTTCGTTCTTCTAGGTTAAACCGTTCCTTTGCAGTAACCATTTTCATTTTTTGGTTTCACTTTGTTTTCTTCTATACGGATACATGTATTTGGAACTCTAAATCAAACACGGTTTGTGCTAGCTCTTTGAAACTTGACACAATCAAGCAGTTTCAAGTTCTATCTCTATGGTTTTTTTGCTGTTGATGTAGCCCTAAGCAGAGAGTGGCGAGAATCACTTACCTGGAAAGGGGTTGCCAAGCTTCCAAAAAACTACGAGTTTCCTGAAATCTCAGCAAACATTTTTTCACCCAATCTTGATGATTCTTCAGGTAATGATCTGTACACCAAAACCACTTGGCTCACCAAATTTCGTTTTTCTACGATAAACCGTTCGTTTGCAGTAACCGTTTTCATTTTTAGGTTTCACTCTGTTTTCTCCTATACGGATACATGTATTTGGAACTCTAAATCAAACACGGTTTGTGCTAGCTCTTTGAAACTTGACACAATCAAGCAGTTTCATGTTCTATCTCTATGGTTTGTTTGCTGTTGATGTAGCCCTAAGCAAAGACTCGCGAGAATCACTTTCATGGAAAGGGGTTGCCAAGCTTCCAAAAAACTACGAGTTGCCTGAAATCTCAGCAAACATTTTTTCACCCAATCTTGATGATTCTTTCAGGTAATGATCAGTACACCAAAACCACTTGGCTCACCAAATTTTGTTCTTCTAGTTTAAACCGTTCGTTGGCAGTAACCGTTTTCATTTTTTGTTTTCACTTTGTTTTCTCCTATAAGGATACATGTATTTGGAACTCTAAATCAAACACGGTTTGTGCTAGCTCTTTTAAACTTGACACAATCAAGCAGTTTCAAGTTCTATCTCTATGGTTTGTTTGCTGTTGATGTAGCCCTAAGCAGAGACTGGCGAAAATCACTTTGATAAAAAGGGGTTGTCAAGCTTCCAAAAACTACGAGTTGCCTGAAATCTCAGCAAACATTTTTTCACTCAATCTTGATGATTCTTTCAGGTAATGATCAGTACACCAAAACCACTTGGCTCACCAAATTTCGTTCTTCTAGGTTAAACCGTTCGTTTGCAGTAACCGTTTTCATTTTTAGGTTTCACTCTGTTTTCTCCTATATGGATACATGTGTTTGGAACTCTAAATCAAAGACGGTTTGTGCTAGCTCTTTGAAACTTGACACAATAGAGCAGGTTCAAGTTCTATCTCTATGGTTTGTTTGCTGTTGATGTAGCCCTAAGCAGAGACTGGCAAAAAATCACTTTGATGGAAAGGTGTTGCCAAGCTTCCAAAAACTACGAGTTGCCTGAAATCTCAGCAAACATTTTTTCACCCAATCTTGATGATTCTTTCAGGTAATGATCAGTACACCAAAACCACTTGGCTCACCAAATTCCGTTCTTCTAGGTTAAACTGTTCGTTTGCAGTAACCGTTTTCATTTTTAGGTTTCACTCTGTTTTCTCTTATAGGGATACATGTATTTGGAACTCTAAATCATAGACGGTTTGTGCTAGCTCTTTGAAACTTGACACAATAGAGCAGTTTCAAGTTCTATCTCTATGGTTTGTTTGCTGTTGATGTAGCCCTAAGCAGAGACTGGCGAAAATCACTTTGATGGAAAGGGGTTGCAAAGCTTCCAAAAACTACGAGTTGCCTGAAATCTCAGCAAACATTTTTTCACCCAATCTTGATGATTCTTTCAGGTAATGATCAGTACACCAAAACCACTTGCTCACCAAATTTCGTTCTTCTAGGTTAAACCGTTCGTTTGCAGTCACCGTTTTCATTTTTAGGTTTCACTCTGTTTTCTCCAATAGGGATACATGTATTTGGAACTCTAAATCAAAGACGGTTTGTGCTAGCTCTTTGAAACTTGACACAATAGAGCAGTTTCAAGTTCTATCTCTATGGTTTTTTGCTGTTGATGTAGTCCTAAGCAGAGACTGGCGAAAATCACTTTGATGGAAAGGGGTTGCCAAGCTTCCCAAAACTACGAGTTGCCTGAAATCTCAGCAAACATTTTTTCACCCAATCTTGATGATTCTTTCAGGTAATGATCAGTACACCAAAACCACTTGGCTCACCAAATTTCGTTCTTCCAGGTTAAACCGTTCGTTTGCAGTAACCGTTTTCATTTTCAGCTTTCACTCTGTTTTCTCCTATAGGGATACATGTATTTGGAACTCTAAATCAAAGACGGTTTTTGCTAACTCTTTGAAAATTGACACAATAGAGCAGTTTCAAGTTCTATCTCTATGGTTTGTTTGCTGTTGATGTAGCCCTAAGCAGAGACTTGCGAAAATCACTTTGATGGTAAGGGGTTGCCAAGCTTCCAAAAACTACGAGTTGCCTGAAATCTCAGCAAACATTTTTTCACTCAATCTTGATGATTCTTTCAGGTAATGATCAGTACACCAAAACCACTTGGCTCACCAAATTTCGTTCTTCTAGGTTAAACCGTTCGTTTTCAGTAACCGTTTTCATTTTTAGGTTTCACTCTGTTTTCTCCAATAGGGATACATGTATTTGGAACTCTAAATCAAAGACGGTTTGTGCTAGCTCTTTGAAACTTGACACAATAGAGCAGTTTCAAGTTCTATCTCTATGGTTTGTTTGCTGTTGATGTAGCCCTAAGCAGAGACTGGCGAAAATCACTTTGATGGAAAGGGGTTGCAAAGCTTCCAAAAACTACGAGTTGCCTGAAATCTCAGCAAACATTTTTTCACCCAATCTTGATGATTCTTTCAGGTAATGATCAGTACACCAAAACCACTTGGCTCACCAAATTTCGTTCTTCTAGGTTAAACCGTTCGTTTGCAGTAACCGTTTTCATTTTTAGGTTTCACTCTGTTTTCTCCAATAGGGATACATGTATTTGGAACTCTAAATCAAAGACGGTTTGTGCTAGCTCTTTAAAACTTGACACAATAGAGCAGTTTCAAGTTCTATCTCTATGGTTTGTTTGCTGTTGATGTAGCCCTAAGCAGAGACTGGCGAAAATCTCTTTGATGGAAAGGGGTTGCCAAGCTTCCAAAAACTACGAGTTGCCTGAAATCTCAGCAAACATTTTTTCACTCAATCTTGATGATTTATTCAGGTAATGATCAGTACACCAAAACCACTTAGCTCACCAAATTTCGTTCTTCTAGGTTAAACCGTTCGTTTGCAGTAACCGTTTTCATTTTTAGGTTTCACTCTGTTTTCTCCTATAGGGATACATGTATTTGGAACTCTAAATCAAAGACGGTCTGTGCTAGCTCTTTGAAACTTGACACAATAGAGCAGTTTCAAGTTCTATCTCTACGGTTTGTTTGCTGTTGATGTAGCCCTAAGCAGAGACTGGCGAAAATCACTTTGATGGAAAGGGGTTGCCAAGCTTCCAAAAACTACGAGTTGCCTGAAATCTCAGCAAACATTTTTTCACCCAATCTTGATGATTCTTTCAGGTAAGGATCAGTACACCAAAACCACTTGGCTCACCAAATTTCGTTCTTCTAGGTTAAACCGTTCGTTTGCAGTAACCGTTTTCATTTTTAGGTTTCACTCTGTTTTCTCCTATACGGATACATGTATTTGGAACTCTAAATCAAAGACGGTTTGTGCTAGGTCTTTGAAACTTGAAACAATAAAGCAGTTTCAAGTTCTATCTCTATGGTTTGTTTGCTGTTGATGTAGCCCTAAGCAGAGACTGGCAAAAATCACTTTGATGGAAAGGGGTTGCCAAGCTTCCAAAAACTACGAGTTCCCTGAAATCTCAGCAAACATTTTTTCACCCAATCTTGATGATTCTTTCAGGTAATGATCAGTACACCAAAACCACTTGGCTCACCAAATTTCGTTCTTCTAGGTTAAACTGTTCGTTTGCAGTAACCGTTTTCATTTTTAGGTTTCACTCTGTTTTTCCTTATAGGGATACATGTATTTGGAACTCTAAATCATAGACGGTTTGTGCTAGCTCTTTGAAGCTTGACACAATAGAGCAGTTTCAAGTTCTATCTCTATGGTTTGTTTGCTGTTAATGTAGACCTAAGCAGAGACTGGCGAAATCACTTTGATGGAAAGGGGTTGCAAAGCTTTCAAAAACTACGAGTTGCCTGAAATCTCAGCAAACATTTTTTCACCCAATCTTGCTGATTCTTTCAGGTAATGATCAGTACACCAAAACCACTTGGCTCACCAAATTTCGTTCTTCTAGGTTAAACCGTTCGTTTACAGTAACCGTTTTCATTTTTAGGTTTCACTCTGTTTTCTCCAATAGGGATACATGTATTTGGAACTCTAAATCAAAGACGGTTTGTGCTAGCTCTTTGAAACTTGACACAATAGAGCAATTTCAAGTTCTATCTCTATGGTTTGTTTGCTGTTGATGTAGCCCTAAGCAGAGACTGGCGAAAATCTCTTTGATGCAAAGGGGTTGCCAAGCTTCCAAAAACTACGAGTTGCCTGAAATCTCAGCAAACATTTTTTCACCCAATCTTGATGATTCTTTCAGTTAATGATCAGTACACCAAAACTACTTGGCTCACCAAATTTCGTTCTTCTAGGTTAAACCGTTCGTTTGCAGTAACCGTTTTCATTTTTAGGTTTCACTCTGTTTTCTCCTATATGGATACATGTATTTGCAACTGTAAATCAAAGAAGGTCTGTTCTAGCTCTTTGAAACTTGACACAATAGAGCAGGTTCAAGTTCTATCTCTATGGTTTGTTTGCTGTTCATGTAGCCCTAAGCCGAGACTGGCAAAAATCACTTTGATGGAAAGGGGTTGCCAAGCTTCCAAAAACTACGAGTTGCCTAAAATCTCAGCAAACATTTTTTCACCCAATCTTGATGATTCTTTCAGGTAATGATCAGTACACCAAAACTACTTGGCTCACCAAATTTCGTTCTTCTAGGTTAAACTGTTCGTTTGCAGTAACCGTTTTTATTTTTAAGTTTCACTCTGTTTTCTCTTATAGGGATACATGTATTTGGAACTCTAAATCATAGACGGTTTGTGCTAGCTCTTTGAAACATGACACAATAGAGCAGTTTCAGGTTGTATCTCTAGGGTTTGTTTGCTGTTGATGTAGCCCTAAGGAGAGACTGGCGAAAATCTCTTTGATGGAAAGGGGTTGCCAAGCTTCCAAAAACTACGAGTTGCCTGAAATCTCAGCAAACATTTTTTCACCCAATCTTGATGATTCTTTCAGGTAATGATAAGTACACCAAAACCACTTGGCTCACCAAATTTCGTTCTTCTAGGTTAAACCGTTCGTTTACAGTAACCGTTTTCATTTTCAGGTTTCACTCTGTTTTCTCCTAATGGGATACATGTATTTGGAACTCTAAATCAAAGACGGTTTGTGCTAGCTCTTTGAAACTTGACACAATAGAGCAGTTTCAAGTTCCAACTCTATGGTTGTTTGCTGTTAATGTAGCCCTCAGCAGAGACTGGCGAAAATCACTTTGATGGAAAGGGGTTGCCAAGCTTCCAAAAACTACGAGTTGCCTGAAATCTCAGCAAACAATTCTTCACCCAATCTTGATGATTCTTTCAGGTAATGATCAGTACACCAAAACCACTTGGCTCACCAAATTTTGTTCTTCTAGGTTAAACCGTTCGTTTGCAGTAACCGGTTTAATTTTGAGGTTTCACTCTGTTTTCTCCTATACGGATACATGTATTTGGAACTCTAAATCAAAGACGGTTTGTGCTACCTCTTTGAAACTTGACACAATAGAGCAGTTTCAAGTTCTATCTCTATGGTTTGTTTGCTGTTGATGTAGCCCTAAGCAGAGACTGGCGAAAATCACTTGGATGGAAAGGGGTTGCCAAGCTTCCAAAAACTACGAGTTCCCTGAAATCACAGCAAACATTTTTTCACTCAATCTTGATGATTCTTTCAGGTAATGATCAGTACACCAAAACCACTTGGCTCACCAAATTTCGTTCTTCTAAGTTAAACCCTTCGTTTGCAGTAACAGTTTACATTTTTAGGTTTCACTCTGTTTTCTCTAATAGGGATACATGTATTTGGAACTCTAAATCAAAGACGATTAGTGCTAGCTCTTTGAAACTTGACACAATAGAGCAGTTTCAAGTTCTATCTCTATGGTTTGTTTGCTGTTGATGTAGCCCTAAGCAGAGACTGGCGAAAATCACTTTGATGGAAAGGGGTTTGCAAGCTTCCAAAAACTACGAGTTGCCTGAAATCTCAGCAAACCTTTTTTCACCCAATCTTGATGATTCTTTCAGGTAATGATCAGTACACCAAAACCACTTGGCTCACCAAATTTCGTTCTTCTAGGTTAAACCGTTCGTTTGCAGTAACCGTTTTCATTTTCAGGTTTCACTCTGTTTTCTCCTATAGGGATACATGTATTTGGAACTCTAAATCAAAGACGGTTTGTGCTAGCTCTTTGAAACTTGACACAATAGAGCAGTTTCAAGTTCTATCTCTATGGTTTGTTTGCTGTTGATGTAGCCCTTAGCAGTGACTGGCGAAAATCACTTTGATGGAAAGGGGTTGCCAAGCTTCCAAAAACTACGAGTTGCCTGAAATCTGAGCAAACATTTTGTCACCCAATCTTGATGATTCTTTCAGGTAATGATAAGTACACCAAAACCACTTGGCTCACCAAATTTCGTTCTTCTAGGTTAAACCGTTCGTTTGCAGTAACCGTTTTCATTTTCAGGTTTCACTCTGTTTTCTCCTATAGGGATACATGTATTTGGAACTCTAAATCATAGATGGTTTGTGCTAGCTCTTTGAAACTTGACACAATAGAGCAGTTTCAAGTTCTATCTCTATGGTTTGTTTGCTGTTGATGTAGCCCTAAGCAGAGACTGGCGAAAATCACTTTGATGGAAAGGGGTTGCCAAGCTTCCAAAAACTAAGAGTTTCCTGAAATCTCGGCAAACATTTTCTCACCCAATCTTGATGATTCTTTCAGGTAATGATCAGTACACCAAAACCACTTGGCTCACCAAATTTCGTTCTTCTAGGTTAAACCGTTCGTTTGCAGCAACTGTTTTCATTTTTAGGTTTCACTCTGTTTTCTCCAATAGGGATACATGTATTTGGAACTCTAAATCAAAGACGGTTTGTGCTAGCTCTTTGAAACTTGACACAATAGAGCAGTTTCAAGTTCTATCTCTATGGTTTGTTTGCTGTTGATGTAGCCCTAAGCAGAGACTGGCGAAAATCACTTTGATGGAAAGGGGTTGCCAAGCTTCCAAAAACTACGAGTTGCCTGAAATCTCAGCAAACATTTTTTCACCCTATCTTGATGATTCTTTCAGGTAATGATCAGTACACCAAAACCACTTGGCTCACCAAATTTCGTTCTTCTAGGTTAAACCGTTCATTTGCAGTAACCGTTTTCATTTTTAGGTTTCACTCTGTTTTCTCCTATACGGATACATGTATTTGGAACTCTAAATAAAAGACGGTTTGTGCTAGCTCTTTGAAACTTGACACAATAGAGCAGTTTCAAGTTCTATCTCTATGGTTTGTTTGCTGTTGATGTAGCCCTAAGCAGAGACTGGCGAAAATCACTTTGATGGAAAGGGGTTGCCAAGCTTCCAAAAACTACGAGTTGCCTGAAATCTCAGCAAACATTTTTTCACTCAATCTTGATGATTTATTCAGGTAATGATCAGTACACCAAAACCACTTGGCTCACCAAATTTCGTTCTTCTAGGTTAAACCGTTCGTTTGCAGTAACCGTTTTCATTTTTAGGTTTCACTCTATTTTCTCCTATAGGGATACATGTATTTGGAACTCTAAATCAAAGACGGTTTGTGCTAGCTCTTTGAAACTTGACACAATAGAGCAGTTTCAAGTTCTATCTCTATGGTTTGTTTGCTGTTGATGTAGCCCTAAGCAGAGACTGGCGAAAATCACTTTGATGGAAAGGGGTTGCCAAGCTTCCAAAAACTACGAGTTGCCTGAAATCTCAGCAAACATTTTTTCACTTAATCTTGATGGTTTTTTCAGGTAATGATCAGTACACCAAAACCACTTGGCTCACCAAATTTCGTTCTTCTAGGTTAAACCCTTCGTTTGCAGTAACCGTTTTCATTTTTAGGTTTCACTCTGTTTTCTCTTATAGGAATACATATATGTGGAACTCTAAATCAAAGACGGTTTGTGCTAGCTCTTTGAAACTTGACACAATAGAGCAGTTTCATGTTCTATCTCTATGGTTTGTTTGCTGTGGATGTAGCCCTAAGCAGAGACTGGCGAAAATCACTTTGATGGAAAGGGGTTGCCAAGCTTCCAAAAACTAAGAGTTTCCTGAAATCTCGGCAAACATTTTCTCACCCAATCTTGATGATTCTTTCAGGTAATGATCAGTACACCAAAACCCCTTGGCTCACCAAATTTCGTTCTTCTAGGTTAAACCGTTCGTTTGCAGCAACTGTTTTCATTTTTAGGTTTCACTCTGTTTTCTCCAATAGGGATACATGTATTTGGAACTCTAAATCAAAGACGGTTTGTGCTAGCTCTTTGAAACTTGACACAATAGAGCAGTTTCAAGTTCTATCTCTATGGTTTGTTTGCTGTTGATGTAGCCCTAAGCAGAGACTGGCGAAAATCACTTTGATGGAAAGGGGTTGCCAAGCTTCCAAAAACTACGAGTTGCCTGAAATCTCAGCAAACATTTTTTCACCCTATCTTGATGATTCTTTCAGGTAATGATCAGTACACCAAAACCACTTGGCTCACCAAATTTCGTTCTTCTAGGTTAAACCGTTCATTTGCAGTAACCGTTTTCATTTTTAGGTTTCACTCTGTTTTCTCCTATACGGATACATGTATTTGGAACTCTAAATAAAAGACGGTTTGTGCTAGCTCTTTGAAACTTGACACAATAGAGCAGTTTCAAGTTCTATCTCTATGGTTTGTTTGCTGTTGATGTAGCCCTAAGCAGAGACTGGCGAAAATCACTTTGATGGAAAGGGGTTGCCAAGCTTCCAAAAACTACGAGTTGCCTGAAATCTCAGCAAACATTTTTTCACTCAATCTTGATGATTTATTCAGGTAATGATCAGTACACGAAAACCACTTGGCTCACCAAATTTCGTTCTTCTAGGTTAAACCGTTCGTTTGCAGTAACCGTTTTCATTTTTAGGTTTCACTCTGTTTTCTCCTATAGGGATACATGTATTTGGAACTCTAAATCAAAGAGGTTTGTGCTAGCTCTTTGAAACTTGACACAATAGAGCAGTTTCAAGTTCTATCTCTATGGTTTGTTTGCTGTTGATGTAGCCCTAAGCAGAGACTGGCGAAAATCACTTTGATGGAAAGGGGTTGCATAGCTTCCAAAAACTATGAGTTGCCTGAAATCTCAGCAAACATTTTTTCACCCTATCTTGATGATTCTTTCAGGTAATGATCAGTACACCAAAACCACTTGGCTCACCAAATTTCTTTCTTCTAGGTTAAACCGTTCATTTGCAGTAACCGTTTTCATTTTTAGGTTTCACTCTGTTTTCTCCTATAGGGATACATGTATTTGGAACTCTAAATCAAAGACGGTTTGTGCTAGCTCTTGGAAACTTGACAAAATAGAGCTGTTTCAAGTTCTATCTCTATGGTTTGTTTGCTGTTGATGTAGCCCTAAGCAGAGACTGGCGAAAATCTCTTTGATGGAAAGGGGTTGCCAAGCTTCCAAAAACTACGAGTTGCCTGAAATCTTAGCAAACATTTTTTCACCCAATCTTGATGATTCTTTCAGGTAATGATCAGTACACCAAAACCACTTGGCTCACCAAATTTCGTTCTTCTAGGTTAAACCGTTCGTTTGCAGTAACCGTTTTCATTTTTAGGTTTCACTCTGTTTTCTCCTATAGGGATACATGTATTTGGAACTCTAAATCAAAGACGGTTTGTGCTAGCTCTTTGAAACTTGACACAATATAGCAGTTTCAAGTTCTATCTCTATGGTTTGTTTGCTGTTGATGTAGCCCTAAGCAGAGACTGGCGAAAATCACTTTGATGGAAAGGGGTTGCCAAGCTTCCAAAAACTACGAGTTGCCTGAAATCTCAGCAAACATTTTCTTACCCAATCTTTAAGATTCTTTCAGGTAATGATCAGTACACCAAAACCACTTGGCTCACCAAATTTCGTTCTTCTAGGTTAAACCGTTCGTTTGCAGTAACCGTTTTCATTTTTAGGTTTCACTCTGTTTTCTCCTATAGGGATACATGTATTTGGAACTCTAAATCAAAGACGGTTTGTGCTAGCTCTTTGAAACGTGACACAATAGAGCAGTTTCAAGTTCTATCTCTATGGTTTGTTTGCTGTGGATGTAGCCCTAAGCAGAGACTGGCGAAATTCACTTTGATGGAAAGGGGTTGCCAAGCTTCCAAAAACTACGAGTTCCCTGAAATCTCAGCAAACATTTTTTCACCTAATCTTGATGATTCTTTCAGGTAATGATGAGTACAGCAAAACCACATGGCTCACCAAATTTCGTTCTTCTAGGTTAAACCGTTCGTTTGCAGTAACCGTTTTTATTTTCAGGTTTCACTCTGTTTTCTCCTATAGGGATACATGTATTTGGAACTCTAAATCATAGACGGTTTGTGCTAGCTCTTTGAAACTTGACACAATAGAGCAGTTTCAAGTTCTATCTCTATGGTTTGTTGGCTGTTGATGTAGCCCTAAGCAGAGACTGGCGAAAATCACTTTGATGGAAAGGGGTTGCCAAGCTTCCAAAAACTATGAGTTGCCTGAAATCTCAGCAAACATTTTCTTACCCAATCTTTAAGATTCTTTCAGGTAATGATCAGTACACCAAAACCACTTGGCTCACCAAATTTCGTTCTTCTAGGTTAAACCGTTCGTTTGCAGTAACCGTTTTCATTTTTAGGTTTCACTCTGTTTTCTCCTATACGGATACATGTATTCGGAACTCTAAATCAAAGACGGTTTTTGCTAGCTCTTTGCAACTTGACACAATAGAGCAGTTTCAAGTTCTATCTCTATGGTTTGTTTGCTGTTTATGTAGCCCTAAGCAGAGACTGGCGAAAATCACTTTGATGGAAAGGGGTTGCCAAGCTTCCAAAAACTACGAGTTGCCTGAATCTCAGCAAACATTTTTTCACCCAATCTTGATGATTCTTTCAGGTAATGATCAGTACACCAAAACCACTTGGCTCACCAAATTTCGTTCTTCTAGGTTAAACCGTTCGTTTGCAGTAACCGTTTTCATTTTTAGGTTTCACTCTGTTTTCTCCTATAGGGATACATGTATTTGGAACTCTAAATCATAGACGGTTTGTGCTAGCTCTTTGAAACTTGACACAATAGAGCAGTTTCAAGTTCTATCTCTATGGTTTGTTTGCTGTTGATGTAGCCCTAAGCAGAGACTGGCGAAAATCACTTTGATGGAAAGGGGTTGCATAGCTTCCAAAAACTATGAGTTGCCTGAAATCTCAGCAAACATTTTTTCACCCTATCTTGATGATTCTTTCAGGTAATGATCAGTACACCAAAACCACTTGGCTCACCAAATTTCTTTCTTCTAGGTTAAACCGTTCATTTGCAGTAACCGTTTTCATTTTTAGGTTTCACTCTGTTTTCTCCTATAGGGATACATGTATTTGGAACTCTAAATCAAAGACGGTTTGTGCTAGCTCTTGGAAACTTGACAAAATAGAGCTGTTTCAAGTTCTATCTCTATGGTTTGTTTGCTGTTGATGTAGCCCTAAGCAGAGACTGGCGAAAATCTCTTTGATGGAAAGGGGTTGCCAAGCTTCCAAAAACTACGAGTTGCCTGAAATCTTAGCAAACATTTTTTCACCCAATCTTGATGATTCTTTCAGGTAATGATCAGTACACCAAAACCACTTGGCTCACCAAATTTCGTTCTTCTAGGTTAAACCGTTCGTTTGCAGTAACCGTTTTCATTTTTAGGTTTCACTCTGTTTTCTCCTATAGGGATACATGTATTTGGAACTCTAAATCAAAGACGGTTTGTGCTAGCTCTTTGAAACTTGACACAATATAGCAGTTTCAAGTTCTATCTCTATGGTTTGTTTGCTGTTGATGTAGCCCTAAGCAGAGACTGGCGAAAATCACTTTGATGGAAAGGGGTTGCCAAGCTTCCAAAAACTACGAGTTGCCTGAAATCTCAGCAAACATTTTCTTACCCAATCTTTAAGATTCTTTCAGGTA
>NW_027524578.1:0-30544 GCF_052094955.1 Ictidomys tridecemlineatus
CTGAAAGAATCATCAAGATTGGGTGAAAAAATGTTTGCTGAGATTTCAGGCAACTCGCAGTTTTTTGGAAGCTTGGCAACCCATTTCCATGAAAGTGATTTTCGCCAGAATCTGCTTAGGGCTACATCAACAGCAAACAAACCATAGAGACAGAACTTGAAACTGCTTTATTGTGTCAAGTTTCAAAGAGCTAGCACAAACCGTGTTTGATTTAGAGTTCCAAATACATGTATCCCTATAGGAGAAAACAGAGTGAAACCTAAAAATGAAAACGGTTACTGCAAACGAACGGTTTAACCTAGAAGAACGACATTTGGTGAGCCAAGTGGTTTTTGTACTGATCATTACCTGAAAGAATCACCAAGATTGGGTGAAAAAATGTTGGCTGAGATTTCAGGAAACTCGTAGTTTTTTGGAAGCTTGGCAACCCCTTTCCATGAAAGTGATTTTCGCCAGTCTCTGCTTAGGGCTTCATCAACAGCAAACAAACCATAGAGATAGAACTTGAAACTGCTTTATTGTGTCAAGTTTCAAAGAGCTAGCACAAACCGTGTTTGATTTAGAGTTCCAAATACATGTATCCCTATAGGAGAAAACAGAGTGAAACCTAAAAATGAAAACGGTTACTGCAAACGAACGGTTTAACCTAGAAGAACGAAATTTTTTGAGCCAAGTGGTTTTGGTGTACTGATCATTACTGAAAAGAATCATCATGATTGGGTGAAAAAATGTTGGCTGAGATTTAAGGCAACTCGTAGTTTTTTGGAAGCTTGGCAACCCCTTTCCATGAAAGTAATTTTCGCCAGTCTCTGCTTAGGGCTACATCAACAGCAAACAAACCATAGAGATAGAACTTGAAACTGCTTTATTGTGTCACGTTTCAAAGAGCTAGCAAAAACTGTGTTTGATTTAGGGTTCCAAATACATGTATTCCTATAGGAGAAAACAGTGAAACCTAAAAATGAAAATGGTTACTGCAAACGAACGGTTTAACCTAGAAGAACGAAATTTGGTGATCCAAGTGGTTTTCGTGTACTGATCATTACCTAAAAGAATCATCAAGATTGGGTGAAAAAATGTTGGCTGACATTTCAGGCAACTCGTAGTTTTTTGGAAGCTTGGCAACCCCTTTCCATGAAAGTGATTTTCGCCAGTCTTTGCTTAGGGCTACATCAACAGTAAACAAACCATAGAGATAGAACTTGAAACTGCTTTATTGTGTCAAGTTTCAAAGAGCTAGCACTAACCGTGTTTGATTTAGAGTTCCAAATACATGTATTCCTATAGGAGAAAACAGTGAAACCTAAAAATTAAAATGGTTACTGCAAACGAACGGTTTAACCTAGAAGAACGAAATTTGGTGAGCCAAGTGGTTTTGGTGTACCTATCATTACCGGAAAGAATCATTAAGATTGGGTGAAAAAATGTTTGCTGAGATTTCAGGCAACTCGTAGTTTTTTGGAGGCTTGGCAACCCCTTTCCATGAAAGTGATTTTCGCCAGTCTCTGCTTAGGGCTACATCAACAGCAAACAAACCATAGAGATAGAACTTGAAACTGCTTTATTGTGTCAAGTTTCAAAGAGCTAGCAAAAACCGTGTTTGATTTAGGGTTCCAAATATATGTATGCCTATAGGAGAAAACAGTGAAACCTAAAAATGAAAATGGTTACTGCAAACGAACGGTTTAACATAGAAGAACGAAATTTGGTTAGCCAAGTGGTTTTTGTGTACTCATTATTACCTGAAAGAATCATCAAGATTGGGTGAAAAAATGTTTGCTGAGATTTCAGGCAACTCATAGTTTTTTGGAAGCTTGGCAACCCCTTTCCATGAAAGTGATTTTCGACAGTCTCTGCTTAGGGCTACATCAACAGCAAACAAACCATAGAGATAGAACTTGAAACTGCTTTATTGTGTCAAGGTTCAAAGAGCTGGCACAAACCGTGTTTGATTTAGAGTTCCAAATACATGTATCCCTATAGGAGAAAACAGAGTGAAACCTAAAAATGAAAACGGTTACTGCAAACGAACGGTTTAACCTAGAAGAACGAAATTTGGTGAGCCAAGTGGTTTTGGTGTACTGATCATTACCTGAACGAATTATCAAGATTGGGTGAAAAAATGTTGGCTGAGATTTCAGGCAACTCGTAGTTATTTGGAAGCTTGGCTACCCCTTTACATGAAAGTAATTTTCGCCAGTCTCTGCTTA
Source organism: Ictidomys tridecemlineatus (assembly GCF_052094955.1). Taxonomy (NCBI): domain Eukaryota; kingdom Metazoa; phylum Chordata; class Mammalia; order Rodentia; family Sciuridae; genus Ictidomys; species Ictidomys tridecemlineatus. The sequence continues at coordinate 2,211 of NW_027524578.1, forward strand.
GGGCTACATCAACAGCAAACAAACCATAGAGATAGAACTTGAAACTGCTTTATTGTGTCAAGTTTCAAAGAGCTAGCAAAAACCGTGTTTGATTTAGGGTTCCAAATACATGTATTCCTATAGGAGAAAACAGAGTGAAACCTAAAAATGAAAACGGTTACTGCAAACGAACGGTTTAACCTAGAAGAACGAAATTTGGTGAGCCAAGTGGTTTTGGTGTACTGATCATTACCGAAAAGAATCATCAAGATTGGGTGAAAAAATTTTGGCTGAGATTTAAGGCAACTCGTAGTTTTTTGGAAGCTTGGGAACCCCTTTCCATTAAAGTGATTTTCGCCAGTCTTTGCTTAGGGCTACATCAACAGCAAACAAACCATAGAGATAGAACTTGAAACTTCTTTATTGTGTCAAGTTTCAAAGAGCTAGCACAAACCGTGTTTGTTTTAGAGTTCCAAATACATGTATCCCTATAGGAGAAAACAGAGTGAAACCTAAAAATGAAAACGGTTACTGCAAACGAACGGTTTAACCTAGAAGAACGAAATTTGGTGATCCAAGTGGTTTTGGTGTACTGATCATTACCTGAAAGAATCATCAAGATTGGGTGAGAAAATGTTGGCTGAGATTTCAGGCAACTCGTAGTTTTTTGGAAGCTTGGTAACCCCTTTCCATGAAAGTGATTTTCGCCAGTCTCTGCATAGGGCTACATCAACAGCAAACAAAGCATAGAGATAGAACTTGAAACTGCTTTATTGTGTCAAGTTTCAAAGAGCTAGCACAAACCGTGTTTGATTTAGAGTTCCAAATACATGTATCCCTATAGGAGAAAACAGAGTGAAACCTAAAAATGAAAATGGTTACTGCAAAAGAACGGTTTAACCTAGAAGAACGAAATTTGGTGAGCCAAGTGGTTTTGGTGTACTGATCATTACCTGAAAGAATCATCAAGATTTGGTGAAAAAATGTTGGCTGAGATTTCAGGCAACTCGTAGTTTTTAGGAAGCTTGGCAGCCCCTTTCCATTAAAGTGATTTTCGCCAGTCTTTGCTTAGGGCTACATCAACAGCAAACAAAGCATAGAGATAGAACTTGAAACTGCTTTATTGTGTCAAGTTTCAAAGAGCTACCACAAACTGTGTTCGATATAGAGTTCCAAATACATCTATCCCTATAGGAGAAAACAGATTGAAACCTAAAAATGAAAACGGTTACTGCAAACGAAAGGTTAAACCTAGAAGAACGAAATTTGGTGAGCCAAGTGGTTTTGGTGTACTGATCATTACCTGAACGAATTATCAAGATTGGGTGAAAAAATGTTGGCTGAGATTTCAGGCAACTCATAGTTTTTTGGAAGCTTGGCTACCCCTTTCCATGAAAGTAATTTTCGCCAGTCTCTGCTTAGGGCTACATCAACAGCAAACAAACCATAGAGATAGAACTTGAAACTGCTTTATTGTGTCAAGTTTCAAAGAGCTAGCAAAAACCGTGTTTGATTTAGGTTTCCAAATACATGTATTCCTATAGGAGAAAACAGTGAAACCTAAAAATTAAAATGGTTACTGCAAACGAACGGTTTAACCTAGAAGAACGAAATTTGGTGATCCAAGTGGTTTTCGTGTACTGATCATTACCTAAAAGAATCATCAAGATTGGGTGAAAAAATGTTGGCTGACATTTCAGGCAACTCGTAGTTTTTTGGAAGCTTGGCTACCCCTTTCCATGAAAGTAATTTTCGCCAGTCTCTGCTTAGGGCTACATCAACAGCAAACAAACCATAGAGATAGAACTTGAAACTGGTTTATTGTGTCAAGTTTCAAAGAGCTAGCACTAACCGTGTTTGATTTAGAGTTCCAAATACATGTATTCCTATAGGAGAAAACAGTGAAACCTAAAAATGAAAATGGTTACTGCAAACGAACGGTTTAACCTAGAAGAACGAAATTTGGTGAGCCAAGTGGTTTTGGTGTACCTATCATTACCGGCAAGAATCATTAAGATTGGGTGAAAAAATGTTTGCTGAGATTTCAGGCAACTCGTAGTTTTTTGGAGGCTTGGCAACCCCTTTCCATGAAAGTGATTTTCGCCAGTCTATGCTTAGGGCTACATCAACAGCAAACCAATCATAGAGATAGAACTTGAAACTGCTTTATTGTGTCAAGTTTCAAAGAGCTAGCAAAAACCGTGTTTGATTTAGGCTTCCAAATATATGTATGCCTATAGGAGAAAACAGTGAAACCTAAAAATGAAAATGGTTACTGCAAACGAACGGTTTAACATAGAAGAACGAAATTTGGTTAGCCAAGTGGTTTTTGTGTACTCATTATTACCTGAAAGAATCATCAAGATTGGGTGAAAAAATGTTTGCTGAGATTTCAGGCAACTCATAGTTTTTTGGAAGCTTGGCAACCCCTTTCCGTGAAAGTGATTTTCGACAGTCTCTGCTTAGGGCTACATCAACAGCAAACAAACCATAGAAATAGAACTTGAAACTGCTTTATTGTGTCAAGTTTCAAAGAGCTAGCACAAACCGTGTTTGATTTAGAGTTCCAAATACATGTATCCCTATAGGAGAAAACAGAGTGAAACCTAAAAATGAAAACGGTTAGTGCAAACGAACGGTTTAACCTAGAAGAACGAAATTTGGTGATCCAAGTGGTTTTGGTGTACTGATCATTACCTGACAGAATCATCAAGATTGGGTGAAAAAATGTTGGCTGAGATTTCAGGCAACTCGTAGTTTTTTAGAAGCTTGGCATCCACTTTTTATGAAAGTGATTTTCGCCAGTCTCTGCTTAGGGCTACATCAACAGCAAACAAAGCATAGAGATAGAACTTGAAACTGCTTTATTGTGTCAATTTTCAAAGAGCTAGCACAAACCGTGTTTGATTTAGAGTTCCAAATACATGTATCCCTACAGGAGAAAACAGAGTGAAACCTAAAAATCAATATGGTTAGTGCAAACGAACGGTTTAACCTAGAAGAACGAAATTTGGTGAGCCAAGTGGTTTTGGTGTACTGATCATTACCTGAAAAAAACATCAAGATTGGGTGAAAAAATGTTGGCTGAGATTTCAGGAAACTCGTAGTTTTTTGGAAGCTTGGCAACCCCTTTCCATGAAAATGATTTTCGCCAGTCTCTGCATAGGGCTACATCAACAGCAAACAAAGCATAGAGATAGAACTTGAAACTGCTTTATTGTGTCAAGTTTCAAAGAGCTAGCACAAACCGTGTTAGATTTAGAGTTCCAAATACATGTATCCCTGTAGGAGAAAACACAGTGAAACCTAAAAATGAAAACGGTTACTGCAAAAGAACGGTTTAACCTAGAAGAACGAAATTTGTTAAGCCAAGTGGTTTTGGTGTACTTATCATTACCTGAAACAATCACCAAGATTTGGTGAAAAAATGTTGGCTGAGATTTCAGGCAACTCGTAGTTTTTTGGAAGCTTGGTAACCCCTTTCCATGAAAGTGATTTTCGCCAGTCTCTGCATAGGGCTACATCAACAGCAAACAAAGCATAGAGATAGAACTTGAAACTGCTTTATTGTGTCAAGTTTCAAAGAGCTAGCACAAACCGTGTTTGATTTAGAGTTCCAAATACATGTATCCCTATAGGAGAAAACAGAGTGAAACCTAAAAATGAAAATGGTTACTGCAAAAGAACGGTTTAACCTAGAAGAACGAAATTTGGTGAGCCAAGTGGTTTTGGTGTACTGATCATTACCTGAAAGAATCATCAAGATTGGGTGAAAAAATGTTGGCTGAGATTTCAGGCAACTCGTAGTTTTTAGGAAGCTTGGCAGCCCCTTTCCATTAAAGTGATTTTCGCCAGTCTTTGCTTAGGGCTACATCAACAGCAAACAAAGCATAGAGATAGAACTTGAAACTGCTTTATTGTGTCAAGTTTCAAAGAGCTACCACAAACTGTGTTCGATATAGAGTTCCAAATACATCTATCCCTATAGGAGAAAACAGATTGAAACCTAAAAATGAAAACGGTTACTGCAAACGAAAGGTTAAACCTAGAAGAACGAAATTTGGTGAGCCAAGTGGTTTTGGTGTACTGATCATTACCTGAACGAATTATCAAGATTGGGTGAAAAAATGTTGGCTGAGATTTCAGGCAACTCGTAGTTTTCTGGAAGCTTGGCAACCCCTTTCCATGAAAATGATTTTCGCCAGTCTCTGCATAGGGCTACATCAACAGCAAACAAAGCATAGAGATAGAACTTGAAACTGCTTTATTTTGTCAAGTTTCAAAGAGCTAGCACAAACCGTGTTTGATTTAGGGTTCCAAATACATGTATCCCTATAGGAGAAAACAGAGTGAAACCTAAAAATGAAAATGGTTACTGCAAAAGAACGGTTTAACCTAGAAGAACGAAATTTGGTGAGCCAAGTGGTTTTGGTGTACTGATCATTACCTGAAAGAATCATCAAGATTGGGTGAAAAAATGTTTGCTGAGATTTCAGGCAACTCATAGTTTTTTGGAAGCTTGGCAACCCCTTTCCATGAAAGTGATTTTCGACAGTCTCTGCTTAGGGCTACATCAACAGCAAACAAACCATAGAGATAGAACTTGAAACTGCTTTATTGTGTCAAGTTTCAAAGATCTAGCACAAAACGTGTTTCATTTAGAGTTCCAAATACATGTATCCCTATAGGAGAAAACAGAGTGAAACCTAAAAATGAAAACAGTTACTGCCAACGAACGGCTTAACCTAGAAGAACGAAATTTGGTGAGCCAAGTGGTTTTGGTGTACTGATCATTACCTGAAAGAATCATCAAGATTGGGTGAAAAAATGTTGGCTGAGATTTCAGGCAACTCTTAGTTTTTTGGAAGCTTGGCAACCCCTTTCCATGAAAGTGATTCTTGCCAGTCTCTGCTTAGGGCTTCATCAACAGCAAACAAACCATACAGATAGAACTTGAAACTGCTTTATTGTGTCAAGTTTCAAAGAGCTAGCACAAACCGTGTTTGATTTAGAGTTCCAAATACATGTATCCCTATAGGAGAAAACAGAGTGAAACCTAAAAATGAAAACGGTTACTGCAAACGAACGGTTTAACCTAGAAGAACGAAATTTGGTGAGCCAAGTGGTTTTGGTGTACTGATCATTACCGAAAAGAATCATCAAGATTGGGTGAAAAAATTTTGGCTGTGATTTAAGGCAACTCGTAGTTTTTTGGAAGCTTGGCAACCCCTTTCCATGAAAGTGATTTTCGCCAGTCTCTGCTTAGGGCTACATCAACAGCAAACAAACCATAGAGATAGAACTTGAAACTGCTTTATTGTGTCAAGTTTCAAAGAGCTAGCAAAAACCGTGTTTGATTTAGGGTTCCAAATACATGTATTCGTATAGGAGAAAGCAGTGAAACCTAAAAATGAAAATGGTTACTGCAAACGAACGGTTTAACCTAGAAGAACGAAATTTGGTGATCCAAGTGGTTTTCGTGTACTGATCATTACCTGAAAGAATCATCAAGATTGGGTGAAAAAATGTTGGCTGACATTTCAGGCAACTCGTAGTTTTTAGGAAGCTTGGCAACCCCTTTCCATGAAAGTGATTTTCGCCAGTCTCTGCTTAGGGCTACATCAACAGCAAACAAACCATAGAGATAGAACTTGAAACTTCTTTATTGTGTCAAGTTTCAAAGAGCTAGCACAAACCGTGTTTGATTTAGAGTTCCAAATACATGTATCCCTATAGGAGAAAACAGAGTGAAACCTAAAAATGTAAACGGTTACTGCAAACGAACTGTTTAACCTAGAAGAACGAAATTTGGTGAGCCAAGTGGTTTTGGTGTACCTATCATTACCGGAAAGAATCATCAAGATTGGGTGAAAAAATGTTTGCTGAGATTTCAGGCAACTCGTAGTTTTTTGGAGGCTTGGCAACCCCTTTCCATGAAAGTGATTTTCGCCAGTCTCTGCTTAGGGCTACATCAACAGCAAACAAAACATAGAGATAGAACTTGAAACTGCTTTATTGTGTCAAGTTTCAAAGAGCTAGCAAAAACCGTGTTTGATTTAGGGTTCCAAATACATGTATGCCTATAGGAGAAAACAGTGAAACCTAAAAATGAAAATGGTTACTGCAAACGAACGGTTTAACCTAGAAGAACGAAATTTGGTTAGCCAAGTGGTTTTTGTGTACTCATCATTACCTGAAAGAATCATCAAGATTGGGTGAAAAAATGTTTGCTGAGATTTCAGGCAACTCATAGTTTTTTGGAAGCTTGGCAACCCCTTTCCATGAAAGTGATTTTCGACAGTCTCTGCTTAGGGCTACATCAACAGCAAACAAACCATAGAGATAGAACTTGAAACTGCTTTATTGTGTCAAGTTTCAAAGATCTAGCACAAAACGTGTTTCATTTAGAGTTCCAAATACATGTATCCCTATAGGAGAAAACAGAGTGAAACCTAAAAATGAAAACAGTTACTGCCAACGAACGGCTTAACCTAGAAGAACGAAATTTGGTGAGCCAAGTGGTTTTGGTGTACTGATCATTACCTGAAAGAATCATCAAGATTGGGTGAAAAAAGGTTGGCTGAGATTTCAGGCAACTCTTAGTTTTTTGGAAGCTTGGCAACCCCTTTCCATGAAAGTGATTCTTGCCAGTCTCTGCTTAGGGCTTCATCAACAGCAAACAAACCATACAGATAGAACTTGAAACTGCTTTATTGTGTCAAGTTTCAAAGAGCTAGCACAAACCGTGTTTGATTTAGAGTTCCAAATACATGTATCCCTATAGGAGAAAACAGAGTGAAACCTAAAAATGAAAACGGTTACTGCAAACGAACGGTTTAACCTAGAAGAACGAAATTTGGTGAGCCAAGTGGTTTTGGTGTACTGATCATTACCGAAAAGAATCATCAAGATTGGGTGAAAAAATTTTGGCTGAGATTTAAGGAAACTCGTAGTTTTTTGGAAGCTTGGCAACCCCTTTCCATGAAAGTGATTTTCGCCAGTCTCTGCTTAGGGCTACATCAACAGCAAACAAACCATAGAGATAGAACTTGAAACTGCTTTATTGTGTCAAGTTTCAAAGAGCTAGCAAAAACCGTGTTTGATTTAGGGTTCCAAATACATGTATTCGTATAGGAGAAAACAGTGAAACCTAAAAATGAAAATGGTTACTGCAAACGAACGGTTTAACCTAGAAGAACGAAATTTGGTGATCCAAGTGGTTTTCGTGTACTGATCATTACCTGAAAGAATCATCAAGATTGGGTGAAAAAATGTTGGCTGACATTTCAGGCAACTCGTAGTTTTTAGGAAGCTTGGCAACCCCTTTCCATGAAAGTGATTTTCGCCAGTCTCTGCTTAGGGCTACATCAACAGCAAACAAACCATAGAGATAGAACTTGAAACTTCTTTATTGTGTCAAGTTTCAAAGAGCTAGCACAAACCGTGTTTGATTTAGAGTTCCAAATACATGTATCCCTATAGGAGAAAACAGAGTGAAACCTAAAAATGTAAACGGTTACTGCAAACGAACTGTTTAACCTAGAAGAACGAAATTTGGTGAGCCAAGTGGTTTTGGTGTACCTATCATTACCGGAAAGAATCATCAAGATTGGGTGAAAAAATGTTTGCTGAGATTTCAGGCAACTCGTAGTTTTTTGGAGGCTTGGCAACCCCTTTCCATGAAAGTGATTTTCGCCAGTCTCTGCTTAGGGCTACATCAACAGCAAACAAAACATAGAGATAGAACTTGAAACTGCTTTATTGTGTCAAGTTTCAAAGAGCTAGCAAAAACCGTGTTTGATTTCGGGTTCCAAATACATGTATGCCTATAGGAGAAAACAGTGAAACCTAAAAATGAAAATGGTTACTGCAAACGAACGGTTTAACCTAGAAGAACGAAATTTGGTTAGCCAAGTGGTTTGTGTGTACTCATCATTACCTGAAAGAATCATCAAGATTGGGTGAAAAAATGTTTGCTGAGATTTCAGGCAACTCATAGTTTTTTGGAAGCTTGGCAACCCCTTTCCATGAAAGTGATTTTCGACAGTCTCTGCTTAGGGCTACATCAACAGCAAACAAACCATAGAGATAGAACTTGAAACTGCTTTATTGTGTCAAGTTTCAAAGATCTAGCACAAAACGTGTTTCATTTAGAGTTCCAAATACATGTATCCCTATAGGAGAAAACAGAGTGAAACCTAAAAATGAAAACAGTTACTGCCAACGAACGGCTTAACCTAGAAGAACGAAATTTGGTGAGCCAAGTGGTTTTGGTGTACTGATCATTACCTGAAAGAATCATCAAGATTGGGTGAAAAAATGTTGGCTGAGATTTCAGGCAACTCTTAGTTTTTTGGAAGCTTGGCAACCCCTTTCCATGAAAGTGATTCTTGCCAGTCTCTGCTTAGGGCTTCATCAACAGCAAACAAACCATACAGATAGAACTTGAAACTGCTTTATTGTGTCAAGTTTCAAAGAGCTAGCACAAACCGTGTTTGATTTAGAGTTCCAAATACATGTATCCCTATAGGAGAAAACAGAGTGAAACCTAAAAATGAAAACGGTTACTGCAAACGAACGGTTTAACCTAGAAGAACGAAATTTGGTGATCCAAGTGGTTTTGGTGTACTGATCTTTACCGAAAAGAATCATCAAGATTGGGTGAAAAAATTTTGGCTGAGATTTAAGGCAACTCGTAGTTTTTTGGAAGCTTGGCAACCCCTTTCCATGAAAGTGATTTTCGCCAGTCTCTGCTTAGGGCTACATCAACAGCAAACAAACCATAGAGATAGAACTTGAAACTGCTTTATTGTGTCAAGTTTCAAAGAGCTAGCAAAAACCGTGTTTGATTTAGGGTTCCAAATACATGTATTCGTATAGGAGAAAACAGTGAAACCTAAAAATGAAAATGGTTACTGCAAACGAACGGTTTAACCTAGAAGAACGAAATTTGGTGATCCAAGTGGTTTTCGTGTACTGATCATTACCTGAAAGAATCATCAAGATTGGGTGAAAAAATGTTGGCTGACATTTCAGGCAACTCGTAGTTTTTAGGAAGCTTGGCAACCCCTTCCATGAAAGTGATTTTCGCCAGTCTCTGCTTAGGGCTACATCAACAGCAAACAAACCATAGAGATAGAACTTGAAACTTCTTTATTGTGTCAAGTTTCAAAGAGCTAGCACAAACCGTGTTTGATTTAGAGTTCCAAATACATGTATCCCTATAGGAGAAAACAGAGTGAAACCTAAAAATGTAAACGGTTACTGCAAACGAACTGTTTAACCTAGAAGAACGAAATTTGGTGAGCCAAGTGGTGTTGGTGTACCTATCATTACCGGAAAGAATCATCAAGATTGGGTGAAAAAATGTTTGCTGAGATTTCAGGCAACTCGTAGTTTTTTGGAGGCTTGGCAACCCCTTTCCATGAAAGTGATTTTCGCCAGTCTCTGCTTAGGGCTACATCAACAGCAAACAAAACATAGAGATAGAACTTGAAACTGCTTTATTGTGTCAAGTTTCAAAGAGCTAGCAAAAACCGTGTTTGATTTGGGGTTCCAAATACATGTATGCCTATAGGAGAAAACAGTGAAACCTAAAAATGAAAATGGTTACTGCAAACGAACGGTTTAACCTAGAAGAACGAAATTTGGTTAGCCAAGTGGTTTTTGTGTACTCATCATTACCTGAAAGAATCATCAAGATTGGGTGAAAAAATGTTTGCTGAGATTTCAGGCAACTCATAGTTTTTTGGAAGCTTGGCAACTCCTTTCCATGAAAGTGATTTTCGCCAGTCTCTGCTTAGGGCTACATCAACAGCAAACAAACCATAGAGATAGAACTTGAAACTGCTTTATTGTGTCAAGTTTCAAAGAGCTAGCAAAAACCGTGTTTGATTTAGGGTTCCAAATACATGTATGCCTATAGGAGAAAACAGTGAAACCTAAAAATGAAAAATGGTTACTGCAAACGAACGGTTTAACCTAGAAGAACGAAATTTGGTGATCCAAGTGGTTTTCGTGTACTGATCATTACCTGAAAGAATCATAAAGATTGGGTGAAAAAATGTTGGCTGAGATTTCAGGCAACTCGTAGTTTTTAGGAAGCTTGGCAACCCCTTTCCATGAAAGTGATTTTCGCCAGTCTCTGCTTAGGGCTACATCAACAGCAAACAAACCATAGAGATAGAACTTGAAACTTCTTTATTGTGTCAAGTTTCAAAGAGCTAGCACAAACCGTGTTTGATTTACAGTTCCAAATACATGTATCCCTATAGGAGAAAACAGAGTGAAACCTAAAAATGAAAACGGTTACGGCAAACGAACTGTTTAACCAAGAAGAACGACATTTGGTGATCCAAGTGGTTTTGGTGTACTGATCATTACCTGAAAGAATCATCAAGATTGGGTGAAAAAATGTTGGCTGAGATTTCAGGCAACTCGTAGTTTTTTGGAAGCTTGGCAACCCCTTTCCATGAAAGTGATTTTCGCCAGTCTCTGCTTAGGGCTACATCAACAGCAAACAAACCATAGAGATAGAACTTGAAACTTCTTTATTGTGTCAAGTTTCAAAGAGCTAGCACAAACCGTGTTTGATTTAGAGTTCCAAATACATGTATCCCTATAGGAGAAAACAGAGTGAAACCTAAAAATGTAAACGGTTACTGCAAACGAACTGTTTAACCTAGAAGAACGAAATTTGGTGAGCCAAGTGGTTTTGGTGTACCTATCATTACCGGAAAGAATCATCAAGATTGGGTGAAAAAATGTTTGCTGAGATTTCAGGCAACTCGTAGTTTTTTGGAGGCTTGGCAACCCCTTTCCATGAAAGTGATTTTCGCCAGTCTCTGCTTAGGGCTACATCAACAGCAAACAAACCATAGAGATAGAACTTGAAACTGCTTTATTGTGTCAAGTTTCAAAGAGCTAGCAAAAACCGTGTATGATTTAGGGTTCCAAATACATGTATCCCTATAGGAGAAAACAGTGAAACCTAAAAATGAAAATGGTTACTGCAAACGAACGGTTTAATCTAGAAGAACGAAATTTGGTGAGCCAAGTGGTTTTGGTGTACTAATCATTACCTGAAAGAATCATCAAGATTGGGTTAATAAATGTTGGCTGAGATTTCAGGCAACTCGTAGTTTTTTGGAAGCTTGGCAAACCCCTTTCCATGAAAGTGATTTTCGACAGTCTCTGCTTAGGGCTACATCAACAGCAAACAAACCATAGAGATAGAACTTGAAACTGCTTTATTGTGTCAAGTTTCAAAGAGCTAGCACAAACCGTGTTTGATTGAGGGTTCCAAATACATGTATTCCTATAGGAGAAAACAGTGAAACCTAAAAATGAAAATGGTTACTGCAAACGAACGGTTTAACCTAGAAGAACGAAATTTGGTGATCCAAGTGGTTTTCGTGTACTGATCATTACCTGAAAGAATCATCAAGATTGGGTGAAAAAATTTTGCCTGAGATTTCAGGCAACTCGTAGTTTTTAGGAAGCTTGGCAACCCCTTTCCATGAAAGTGATTTTCGCCAGTCTCTGCTTAGGGCTACATCAACAGCAAACAAACCATAGAGATAGAACTTGAAACTTCTTTATTGTGTCAAGTTTCAAAGAGCTAGCACAAACCGAGTTTGATTTAGAGTTCCAAATACATGTATCCCTATAGGAGAAAACAGAGTGAAACCTAAAAATGTAAACGGTTACTGCAAACGAACTGTTTAACCTAGAAGAACGAAATTTGGTGAGCCAAGTGGTTTTGGTGTACCTATCATTACCGGAAAGTATCATCAAGATTGGGTGAAAAAATGTTTGCTGAGATTTCAGGCAACTCGTAGTTTTTTGGAGGCTTGGCAACCCCTTTCCATGAAAGTGATTTTCGCCAGTCTCTGCTGAGGGCTACATCAACAGCAAACAAACCATAGAGATAGAACTTGAAACTGCTTTATTGTGTCAAGTTTCAAAGAGCTAGCAAAAACCGTGTTTGATTTAGGGTTCCAAATACATGTATCCCTATAGGTAAAAACAGTGAAACCTCAAAATGAAAATGGTTACTGCAAACGAACGGTTTAATCTAGAAGAACGAAATTTGGTGAGCCAAGTGGTTTTGGTGTACTGATCATTACCTGAAAGAATCATCAAGATTGGGTTAATAAATGTTGGCTGAGATTTCAGGCAACTCGTAGTTTTTTGGAAGCTTGGCAACCCCTTTCCATGAAAGTGATTTTCGACAGTCTCTGCTTAGGGCTACATCAACAGCAAACAAACCATAGAGATAGAACTTGAAACTGCTTTATTGTGTCAAGTTTCGAAGAGCTAGCACAAACCGTGTTTCATTTAGAGTTCCAAATACATGTATCCCTATAGGAGAAAACAGAGTGAAACCTAAAAATGTAAACGGTTACTGCAAACGAACTGTTTAACCTAGAAGAACGAAATTTGGTGAGCCAAGTGGTTTTGGTGTACCTATCATTACCGGAAAGAATCATCAAGATTGGGTGAAAAAATGTTTGCTGAGATTTCAGGCAACTCGTAGTTTTTTGGAGGCTTGGCAACCCCTTTCCATGAAAGTGATTTTCGCCAGTCTCTGCTTAGGGCTACATCAACAGCAAACAAACCATAGAGACAGAACTTGAAACTGCTTTATTGGGTCAAGTTTCAAAGAGCTAGCAAAAACCGTGTTTGATTTAGGGTTCCAAATACATGTATTCCTATAGGAGAAAACAGTGAAACCTAAAAATGAAAATGGTTACTGCAAACGAACGGTTTAACCTAGAAGAACGAAATTTGGTGATTGGTTTTCGTGTACTGATCATTACCTGAAAGAATCATCAAGATTGGGTGAAAAAATGTTGGCTGAGATTTCAGGCAACTCGTAGTTTTTAGGAAGCTTGGCAACCCCTTTCCATGAAAGTGATTTTCGCCAGTCTCTGCTTAGGGCTACATCAACAGCAAACAAACCATAGAGATAGAACTTGAAACTTCTTTATTGTGTCAAGTTTCAAAGAGCTAGCACAAACCGTGTTTGATTTAGAGTTCCAAATACATGTATCCCTATAGGAGAAAACAGAGTGAAACCTAAAAATGTAAACGGTTACTGCAAACGAACTGTTTAACCTAGAAGAACGAAATTTGGTGAGCCAAGTGGTTTTGGTGTACCTATCATTACCGGAAAGAATCATCAAGATTGGGTGAAAAAATGTTTGCTGTGATTTCAGGCAACTCGTAGTTTTTTGGAAGCTTGGCAACCCCTTTCCATGAAAGTGATTTTCGCCAGTCTCTGCTTAGGGCTACATCAACAGCAAACAAACCATAGAGATAGAACTTGAAACTGCTTTATTGTGTCAAGTTTCAAAGAGCTAGAACAAACCCTGTTTGATTTAGAGTTTCAAATACATGTATCCCTATAGGAGAAAACAGAGTGAAACTTGAAAATGAAAACGGTTACTGCAAACGAACGGTTTTACCCAGAAGAACGAAACTTGGTGAGCTTAGTAGTTTTGGTGTACAGTTCATTACCTGAAAGAATCATCAAGATTGGGTGAAAAAATATTTGCTGAGATTTCAGGCAACTCGTCGTTTATTGGAAGCTTGGCAACCCCTTTCCATGAAAGTGATTTTCGCCAGTCTCTGCTTAGGGCTACATCAACAGCAAACAAACCATAGAGATAGAACTTGAAACTTCTTTATTGTGTCAAGTTTCAAAGAGCTAGCACAAACCGTGTTTGATTTAGAGTTCCAAATACATGTATCCCTATAGGAGAAAACAGAGTGAAACCTAAAAATGTAAACGGTTACTGCAAACGAACTGTTTAACCTAGAAGAACGAAATTTGGTGAGCCAAGTGGTTTTGGTGTACCTATCATTACCGGAAAGAATCATCAAGATTGGGTGAAAAAATGTTTGCTGAGATTTCAGGCAACTCGTAGTTTTTTGGAGGCTTGGCAACCCCTTTCCATGAAAGTGATTTTCGCCAGTCTCTGCTTAGGGCTACATCAACAGCAAACAAAACATAGAGATAGAACTTGAAACTGCTTTATTGTGTCAAGTTTCAAAGAGCTAGCAAAAACCGTGTTTGATTTAGGGTTCCAAATACATGTATCCCTTTAGGAGAAAACAGTGAAACCTAAAAATGAAAATGGTTACTGCAAACGAACGGTTTAATCTAGAAGAACGAAATTTGGTGAGCCAAGTGGTTTTGGTGTACTGATCATTACCTGAAGGAATCATCAAGATTGGGTGAAAAAATGTTTGCTGTGATTTCAGGCAACTCGTAGTTTTTGGAAGCTTGGCAACCCCTTTCCATGAAAGTGATTTTCGCCAGTCTCTGCTTAGGGCTACATCAACAGCAAACAAACCATAGAGATAGAACTTGAAACTGCTTTATTGTGTCAAGTTTCAAAGAGCTAGAACAAACCCTGTTTGATTTAGAGTTTCAAATACATGTATCCCTATAGGAGAAAACAGAGTGAAACATGAAAATGTAAACGGTTACTGCAAACGAACGGTTTTACCCAGAAGAACGAAACTTGGTGAGCTTAGTAGTTTTGGTGTACAGTTCATTACCTGAAAGAATCATCAAGATTGGGTGAAAAAATATTTGCTGAGATTTCAGGCAACTCGTCGTTTATTGGAAGCTTGGCAACCCCTTTCCATGAAAGTGATTTTCGCCAGTCTCTGCTTAGGGCTACATCAACAGCAAACAAACCATAGAGATAGAACTTGAAACTTCTTTATTGTGTCAAGTTTCAAAAGCTAGCACAAACCGTGTTTGATTTAGAGTTCCAAATACATGTATCCCTATAGGAGAAAACAGAGTGAAACCTAAAAATGTAAACGGTTACTGCAAACGAACTGTTTAACCTAGAAGAACGAAATTTGGTGAGCCAAGTGGTTTTGGTGTACCTATCATTACCGGAAAGAATCATCAAGATTGGGTGAAAAAATGTTTGCTGAGATTTCAGGCAACTCGTAGTTTTTTGGAGGCTTGGCAACCCCTTTCCATGAAAGTGATTTTCGCCAGTCTCTGCTTAGGGCTACATCAACAGCAAACAAACCATAGAGACAGAACTTGAAACTGCTTTATTGGGTCAAGTTTCAAAGAGCTAGCAAAAACCGTGTTTGATTTAGGGTTCCAAATACATGTATTCCTATAGGAGAAAACAGTGAAACCTAAAAATGAAAATGGTTACTGCAAACGAACGGTTTAACCTAGAAGAACGAAATTTGGTGATCCAAGTGGTTTTCGTGTACTGATCATTACCTGAAAGAATCATCAAGATTGGGTGAAAAAATGTTGGCTGAGATTTCAGGCAACTCGTAGTTTTTAGGAAGCTTGGCAACCCCTTTCCATGAAAGTGATTTTCGCCAGTCTCTGCTTAGGGCTACATCAACAGCAAACAAACCATAGAGATAGAACTTGAAACTTCTTTATTGTGTCAAGTTTCAAAGAGCTAGCACAAACCGTGTTTGATTTAGAGTTCCAAATACATGTATCCCTATAGGAGAAAACAGAGTGAAACCTAAAAATGTAAACGGTTACTGCAAACGAACTGTTTAACCTAGAAGAACGAAATTTGGTGAGCCAAGTGGTTTTGGTGTACCTATCATTACCGGAAAGAATCATCAAGATTGGGTGAAAAAATGTTTGCTGTGATTTCAGGCAACTCGTAGTTTTTTGGAAGCTTGGCAACCCCTTTCCATGAAAGTGATTTTCGCCAGTCTCTGCTTAGGGCTACATCAACAGCAAACAAACCATAGAGATAGAACTTGAAACTGCTTTATTGTGTCAAGTTTCAAAGAGCTAGAACAAACCCTGTTTGATTTAGAGTTTCAAATACATGTATCCCTATAGGAGAAAACAGAGTGAAACTTGAAAATGAAAACGGTTACTGCAAACGAACGGTTTTACCCAGAAGAACGAAACTTGGTGAGCTTAGTAGTTTTGGTGTACAGTTCATTACCTGAAAGAATCATCAAGATTGGGTGAAAAAATATTTGCTGAGATTTCAGGCAACTCGTCGTTTATTGGAAGCTTGGCAACCCCTTTCCATGAAAGTGATTTTCGCCAGTCTCTGCTTAGGGCTACATCAACAGCAAACAAACCATAGAGATAGAACTTGAAACTTCTTTATTGTGTCAAGTTTCAAAGAGCAAGCACAAACCGTGTTTGATTTAGAGTTCCAAATACATGTATCCCTATAGGAGAAAACAGAGTGAAACCTAAAAATGTAAACGGTTACTGCAAACGAACTGTTTAACCTAGAAGAACGAAATTTGGTGAGCCAAGTGGTTTTGGTGTACCTATTATTACCGGAAAGAATCATCAAGATTGGGTGAAAAAATGTTTGCTGAGATTTCAGGCAACTCGTAGTTTTTTGGAGGCTTGGCAACCCCTTTCCATGAAAGTGATTTTCGCCAGTCTCTGCTTAGGGCTACATCAACAGCAAACAAAACATAGAGATAGAACTTGAAACTGCTTTATTGTGTCAAGTTTCAAAGAGCTAGCAAAAACCGTGTTTGATTTAGGGTTCCAAATACATGTATCCCTTTAGGAGAAAACAGTGAAACCTAAAAATGAAAATGGTTACTGCAAACGAACGGTTTAATCTAGAAGAACGAAATTTGGTGAGCCAAGTGGTTTTGGTGTACTGATCATTACCTGAAGGAATCATCAAGATTGGGTGAAAAAATGTTTGCTGTGATTTCAGGCAACTCGTAGTTTTTGGAAGCTTGGCAACCCCTTTCCATGAAAGTGATTTTCGCCAGTCTCTGCTTAGGGCTACATCAACAGCAAACAAACCATAGAGATAGAACTTGAAACTGCTTTATTGTGTCAAGTTTCAAAGAGCTAGAACAAACCCTGTTTGATTTAGAGTTTCAAATACATGTATCCCTATAGGAGAAAACAGAGTGAAACTTGAAAATGTAAACGGTTACTGCAAACGAACGGTTTTACCCAGAAGAACGAAACTTGGTGAGCTTAGTAGTTTTGGTGTACAGTTCATTACCTGAAAGAATCATCAAGATTGGGTGAAAAAATATTTGCTGAGATTTCAGGCAACTCGTCGTTTATTGGAAGCTTGGCAACCCCTTTCCATGAAAGTGATTTTCGCCAGTCTCTGCTTAGGGCTACATCAACAGCAAACAAACCATAGAGATAGAACTTGAAACTTCTTTATTGTGTCAAGTTTCAAAGAGCTAGCACAAACCGTGTTTGATTTAGAGTTCCAAATACATGTATCCCTATAGGAGAAAACAGAGTGAAACCTAAAAATGTAAACGGTTACTGCAAACGAACTGTTTAACCTAGAAGAACGAAATTTGGTGAGCCAAGTGGTTTTGGTGTACCTATCATTACCGGAAAGAATCATCAAGATTGGGTGAAAAAATGTTTGCTGAGATTTCAGGCAACTCGTAGTTTTTTGGAGGCTTGGCAACCCCTTTCCATGAAAGTGATTTTCGCCAGTCTCTGCTTAGGGCTACATCAACCGCAAACAAACCATAGAGATAGAACTTGAAACTGCTTTATTGTGTCAAGTTTCAAAGAGCTAGCAAAAACCGTGTTTGATTTAGGGTTCCAAATACATGTATCCCTATAGGAGAAAACAGTGAAACCTAAAAATGAAAATGGTTACTGCAAACGAACGGTTTAATCTAGAAGAACGAAATTTGGTGAGCCAAGTGGTTTTGGTGTACTGATCATTACCTGAAAGAATCATCAAGATTGGGTTAATAAATGTTGGCTGAGATTTCAGGCAACTCGTAGTTTTTTGGAAGCTTGGCAACCCCTTTCCATGAAAGTGATTTTCGACAGTCTCTGCTTAGGGCTACATCAACAGCAAACAAACCATAGAGATAGAACTTGAAACTTCTTTATTGTGTCAAGTTTCAAAGAGCTAGCACAAACCGTGTTTCATTTAGAGTTCCAAATACATGTATCCCTATAGGAGAAAACAGAGTGAAACCTAAAAATGAAAACAGTTACTGCCAACGAACGGCTTAACCTAGAAGAACGAAATTTGGTGAGCCAAGTGGTTTTGGTGTACTGATCATTACCTGAAAGAATCATCAAGATTGGGTGAAAAAATGTTGGCTGAGATTTCAGGCAACTCGTAGTTTTTTGGAAGCTTGGCAACTCCTTTCCATGAAAGTGATTTTTGCCAGTCTCTGCTTAGGGCTTCATCAACAGCAAACAAACCATAGAGATAGAACTTGAAACTGCTTTATTGTGTCAAGTTTCAAAGAGCTAGCACAAACCGTGTTTGATTTAGAGTTCCAAATACATGTATCCCTAATGGAGAAAACAGAGTGAAACCTAAAAATGAAAACGGTTACTGCAAACGAACGGTTTAACCTAGAAGAACGAAATTTGGTGAGCAAAGTGGTTTTGGTGTACTGATCATTACCGAAAAGAATCATCAAGATTGGGTGAAAAAATTTTGATGAGATTTAAGGCAACTCGTAGTTTTTTGGAAGCTTGGCAACCCCTTTCCATGTAAGTGATTTTCGCCAGTCTCTGCTTAGGGCTACATCAACAGCAAACAAACCATAGAGATAGAACTTGAAACTGCTTTATTGTGTCAAGTTTCAAAGAGCTAGAACAAACCCTGTTTGATTTAGAGTTTCAAATACATGTATCCCTATAGGAGAAAACAGAGTGAAACTTGAAAATGTAAACGGTTACTGCAAACGAACGGTTTTACCCAGAAGAACGAAACTTGGTGAGCTTAGTAGTTTTGGTGTACAGTTCATTACCTGAAAGAATCATCAAGATTGGGTGAAAAAATATTTGCTGAGATTTCAGGCAACTCGTCGTTTATTGGAAGCTTGGCAACCCCTTTCCATGAAAGTGATTTTCGCCAGTCTCTGCTTAGGGCTACATCAACAGCAAACAAACCATAGAGATGGAACTTGAAACTTCTTTATTGTGTCAAGTTTCAAAGAGCTAGCACAAACCGTGTTTGATTTAGAGTTCCAAATACATGTATCCCTATAGGAGAAAACAGAGTGAAACCTAAAAATGTAAACGGTTACTGCAAACGAACTGTTTAACCTAGAAGAATGAAATTTGGTGAGCCAAGTGGTTTTGGTGTACCTATCATTACCGGAAAGAATCATCAAGATTGGGTGAAAAAATGTTTGCTGAGATTTCAGGCAACTCGTAGTTTTTTAGAGGCTTGGCAACCCCTTTCCATGAAAGTGATTTTCGCCAGTCTCTGCTTAGGGCTACATCAACAGCAAACAAACCATAGAGATAGAACTTGAAACTGCTTTATTGTGTCAAGTTTCAAAGAGCTAGCAAAAACCGTGTTTGATTTAGGGTTCCAAATACATGTATCCCTATAGGAGAAAACAGTGAAACCTAAAAATGAAAATGGTTACTGCAAACGTTCGGTTTAATCTAGAAGAACGAAATTTGGTGAGCCAAGTGGTTTTGGTGTACTGATCATTACCTGAAAGAATCATCAAGATTGCGTTAATAAATGTTGGCTGAGATTTCAGGCAACTCGTAGTTTTTTGGAAGCTTGGCAACCCCTTTCCATGAAAGTGATTTTCGACAGTCTCTGCTTAGGGCTACATCAACAGCAAACAAACCATAGAGATAGAACTTGAAACTTATTTATTGTGTCAAGTTTCAAAGAGCTAGCACAAACCGTGTTTCATTTAGAGTTCCAAATACATGTATCCCTATAGGAGAAAACAGAGTGAAACCTAAAAATGAAAACAGTTACTGCCAACGAACGGCTTAACCTAGAAGAACGAAATTTGGTGAGCCAAGTGGTTTTGGTGTACTGATCATTACCTGAAAGAATCATCAAGATTGGGTGAAAAAATGTTGGCTGAGATTTCAGGCAACTCGTAGTTTTTTGGAAGCTTGGCAACTCCTTTCCATGAAAGTGATTTTTGCCAGTCTCTGCTTAGGGCTTCATCAACAGCAAACAAACCATAGAGATAGAACTTGAAACTGCTTTATTGTGTCAAGTTTCAAAGAGCTAGCACAAACCGTGTTTGATTTAGAGTTCCAAATACATGTATCCCTAATGGAGAAAACAGAGTGAAACCTAAATATGAAAACGGTTACTGCAAACGAACGGTTTAACCTAGAAGAACGAAATTTGGTGAGCAAAGTGGTTTTGGTGTACTGATCATTACCGAAAAGAATCATCAAGATTGGGTGAAAAAATGTTTGCTGAGATTTAAGGCAACTCGTAGTTTTTTGGAAGCTTGGCAACCCCTTTCCATGTAAGTGATTTTCGCCAGTCTCTGCTTAGGGCTACATCAACAGCAAACAAACCATAGAGATAGAACTTGAAACTGCTTTATTGTGTCAAGTTTCAAAAAGCTAGCACAAACCGTGTTTGATTTAGAGTTCCAAATACATGTATCCCTATAGGAGAAAACAGAGTGAAACCTAAAAATGAAAACGGTTACTGCAAAAGAACGGTTTAACCTAGAAGAACGAAACATGGTGACACTAGTGGTTTTGGTGTACTGATCATTACCTGAAAGAATCACCAAGATTGGGTGAAAAATGTTTGCTGAGATTTCAGGCAACTCTTAATTTTTTGGAAGATTGGAAACCCCTTTCAATGAAAGTGATTTTCGCCAGTCTCTGCTTAGGGCTACATCAACAGCAAACAAACCATAGAGATAGAACTTGAAACTGCTTTATTGTGTCAAGTTTCAAAGAGCTAGCACAATCCGTGTTTGATTTAGAGTTCCAAATACATGTATCCCTATAGGAGAAAACAGAGTGAAACCTAAAAATGAAACGGTTACTGCAAACGAACAGTTTAACCTAGAAGAACGAAACATGGTGAGCCAAGTGGTTTTGGTGTACTGATCATTACGTGAAAGAATCATCAAATTGGGTGAAAAAGGTTTGCTGAGATTACAGGCAACTCATAGTTTTTGGAAGCTTGGTAACCCCTTTCCATGAATGTGATTTTCGACAGTCTCTGCTTAGGGCTACATCAACAGCAAACAACCATAGAGGTAGAACTTGAAACTGCTTTATTGTCTCAAGTCTCAAAGAGCTAGCACAAACCATGTTTGATTTAGAGTTCAAAATACATGTATCCCTATAGGAGAAAACAGAG
This sequence comes from Ictidomys tridecemlineatus, assembly GCF_052094955.1. Taxonomy (NCBI): domain Eukaryota; kingdom Metazoa; phylum Chordata; class Mammalia; order Rodentia; family Sciuridae; genus Ictidomys; species Ictidomys tridecemlineatus. Next base: position 23,294 of record NW_027524578.1, read on the forward strand.
TGAAACCTAAAAATGAAAACGGTTACTGCAAACGAACGGTTTAACCTAGAAGAACGAAATTTAATGAGCCAAGTGGTTTTGGTGTTTTCATCATTATGTGAAAGAATCATCAAGATTGGGTGAAAAAATGTTTGCTGAGATTTCAGGCAACTCGTAGGTTTTTGGAAGCTTGGCAACCCCTTTCCATGAAAGTGATTTTCGCCAGTCTCTGCTTAGGGCTACATCAACAGCAAACAAACCATAGAGATAGAACTTGAAACTGCTTTATTGTGTCATGTTTCAAAGACCTAGCACAAACCCTGTTTGATTTAGAGTTCCAAATACATGTATCCCTATAGAAGAAAACAGAGTGAAACCTAAAAATGAAAACAGTTACTGCAAACGAACGGTTTAACCTAGAACAACGAAACTTGGTGAGCCTAGTGGTTTTGGTGTACTGATCATTACCTGAAAGAATCATCAAGTTTGGGTGAAAAAATGTTTGCTGAGATTTCAGGCAACTCGTAGTTTTTTGAAAGCTTGGCAACCCCTTTCCATCAAAGTGATTTTTGCCAGTCTCTGCTTAGGGCTACGTCAACAGCAAACAAACTATAGAGATAGAACTTGAAACTGCTTTATTGTGTCAAGTTACAAAGAGCTAGCACAAACCGTGTTTGATTTACAGTTCCAAATACATGTATCCCTATAGGAGAAAACAGAGTGAAACCTAAAAATGAAAACGGTTACTGCAAACGAACGGTTTAAACTGGAAGAACGAAATTTGGTGAGCCAAGTGGTTTTGGTATAGTGATCATTACCTGAAAGAATCATCAAGATTGGGTGAAAAAATGTTTGCTGAGATTTCACGCAACACGTACTTTTTTGGAAGCTTGGCAACCCCTTTAAATGAAAGTGATTTTCGACAGTCTCTGCTTTGGGCTACATCAAAAGCAAACAAACCATAGAGATAGAACTTGAAACTGCTTTATGGTGTCAAGTTTCAAAAAGCTAGCACAAACCGCGTTTGATTTAGAGTTCCAAATACATGTATCCCTATAGGAGAAAACAGAGTGAAACCTAAAAATGAAAACGGTTACTGCAAAAGAACGGTTTAACCAAGAAGAACGAAACATGGTGACACTAGTGGTTTTGGTTTACTGATCATTACCTGAAAGAATCACCAAGATTGGTTGAAAAAATGTTTGCTGAGATTTCAGGCAACTCGTAATTTTTTGGAAGATTGGAAACCCCTTTCAATGAAAGTGATTTTCGCCAGTCTCTGCTTAGGGCTACATCAACAGCAAACAAACCATAGAGATAGAACTTGAAACTGCTTTATTGTGTCAAGTTTCAAAGAGCTGGCACAATCCGTGTTTGATTTAGAGTTCCAAATACATGTATCCCTATAGGAGAAAACAGAGTGAAACCTAAAAATGAAAACGGTTACTGCAAACGAGTGGTTTAACCTAGAAGAACGAAATTTGGTGAGCCCACTGGTTTTCGTGTACTGATCATTATCTGAAAGAATCATCAAGATTGGGTGAAAAAATGTGTGCTGAGATTTCAGCAACTCTTAGTTTTTTGGAAGCTTGGCAACCCCTTTAAATAAAAGTGATTTTCGTCAGTCTCTGCTTAGGGCTACATCAACAGCAAACAAACCATAGAGAGAGAACTTGAAACTGCTTTATTGTGTCAAGTTTCAAAGAGCTAGCACAATCCGTGTTTGATTTAGAGTTCCAAATACATTTATCCCTATAGGAGAAAACAGAGTGAAACCTAAAAATGAAAACGGTTACTGCAAATGAACAGTTTAAACTAGAAGAACGAAATATGGTGAGCCAAGTGGTTTTGGTGTACTGATCATTTCCTGAAAGAATCATCAAGATTGGGTGAAAAAATGTTGGCTGAGATTTCAGGGAACTCGTATTTTTTTGGAAGCTTGGCAACCCCTTTCCATGAAAGTGATTTTCGCCAGTCTCTGCTTAGGGCTACATCAACAGCAAACAAACCATAGAGATAGAACTTGAAACTGCGTTATTGTGTCAAGTTTCAAAGAGCTAGCACAAACCGTGTTTGATTTAGAATTCCAAATACATGTATCCCTATAAGAGAAAACAGAGTGAAACCTAAAAATGAAAACGGTTACTGCAAACGAACGGTTTAATCCAGAAGAACGAAATTTGGTGAGCCAAGTGGTTTTGGAGTTCTGATCGTTACCTGAAAGAATCATCAAGATTGGGTGAAAAAATGTTTGCTGAGATTACAGGCAATTCGTAGTTTTTTGGAAGCTTGGCAAACCCTTTCCATGAATGTGATTTTCGCCAGTCTCTGCTTAGTGCTACATCAACAGCAAACAAACCATAGAGATAAAACTTGAAACTGCTTTATTGTGTCAAGTTTCAAAGAGCTAGCACAAACCGTGTTTGATTTAGAGTTCCAAATGCATGTATCCCTATAGGAGAAAACAGAGTGAAACCTAAAAATGAAAACGGTTACTGCAAACGAACGGTTTAACCTAGAAGAACGAAATTTGATGAGCAAGTGGTTTTGGTGTACTCATCATTACCTGAGAGAATCATCAAGATTGGGTGAAAAAATGTTGGCTGAGATTTCAGGCAACTCGTAGTTATTTGGATGCTTGGCAACCCCTTTCCATGAAAGTGAATTTTGCCAGTCTCTGCTTAGGGCTACATCAACAGCAAACAAACCATAGAGATAGAACTTGAAACTGCGTTATTATGTCAAGTTTCAAAGAGCTAGCACAATCCGTGTTTGATTTAGAGTTCCAAGTACATGTATCCCTATAGGAGAAAACAGAGTGAAACCTAAAAATGAAAACAGTTACTGCAAACGAACGGTTTAACCTAGGAGAACGAAATTTGGTGAACCAAGTGGTTTTGGTGTACTGATCATTACCGAAAAGAATCATCAAGTTTGGGTGAAAAAATGTTGGCTGAGATTTCAGGCAACTCGTAGTTTTTTGGAAGCTTGGCAACCCCTTTCCATGAAAGTGATTTTCGCCAGTCTCTGCTTAGGGCTACATCAACAGCAAACAAACCATAGAGATAGAACTTGAAACTGCTATATTGTGTCATGTTTCAAAGAGCTAGCACAAACCGTGTTTGATTTAGAGTTCCAAATGCATGTATCCCTATAGGAGAAAACAGAGTGAAACCTAAAAATGAAAACGGTTAGTGCAAACGAACGGTTTAACCTAGAAGAACGAAATTTGGTGTGCAAGTAGTTTTGGTGTACTCATCATTACCTGAAAGAATCATCAAGATTGGGTGAAAAAATGTTGGCTGAGATTTCAGGCAACTCGTAGTTATTTGGATGCTTGGCAACCCCTTTCCATGAAAGTGAATTTCGCCAGTCTCTCCTGAGGGTACAACAACAGCAAACAAACCATAGAGATAGAACTTGAAACTGCTTTATTGTATCAATTTTCAAAGAGCTAGCACAAACCGTGTTTGATTTAGAGTTCCAAATACATGTATCCCTATAGGAGAAAACAGAGTGAAACCTAAAAATGAAAACAGTTACTGCAAACGAACGGTTGAACCTAGGAGAACGAAATTTGGTGAGCCAAGTGGTTTTGGTGTACTGATCATTACCGAAAGAATCATCAAGATTGGGTGAAAAAGTGTTTGCTGAGATTTCAGGCAACTCGTAGTTTTTTGGAAGCTTGGCAACCCCTTTCCATGAAAGTGATTTTCGCCAGTCTCTGCTTAGGGCTACATCAACAGCAAACAAACCATAGAGATAGAACTTGAAACTGCTTTATTGTGTCAAGTTTCAAAGAGCTAGCACAAACCGTGTTTGATTTAGAGTTCCAAATACATGTATCCCTATAGGAGAAAACAGAGGGAAACCTAAAAATGAAAACGGTTACTGCAAACGAACAGTTTAACCAAGAAGAACGAAATATGGTGAGCCAAGTGGTTGTGGTGTACTGATCATTACCTGAAAGAATCATCAAGATTGGGTGAAAAAATGTTGGCTGAGATTTCAGGCAACTCGTAGTTTTTTGGAAGCTTGGCAACCCCTTTCCATAAAGGTGATTTTCGCCAGTCTCTGCTTAGGGCTACATCAACAGCAAACAAACCATAGAGATAGAACTTGAAACTGCTTTATTGTGTCAAGTTTCAAAGAGCTAGCACAAACCGTGTTTGATTTAGAGTTCCAAATACATGTATCCCTACAAGAGAAAACAGAGTGAAACCTAAAAATGAAAACGGTTACTGCAAACGAACGGTTTAATCCAGAAGAACGAAATTTGGTGAGCCAAGTGGTTTTGGAGTACTGATCGTTACCTGAAAGAATCATCAAGATTGGGTGAAAAAATGTTTGCTGAGATTACAGGCAACTCGTAGTTTTTTGGAAGCTTGGCAACCCCTTTCCATGAATGTGATTTTCGCCAGTCTCTGCTTAGTGCTACATCAACAGCAAACAAACCATAGAGATAAAACTTGAAACTGCTTTATTGTGTCAAGTTTCAAAGAGCTAGCACAAACCGTGTTTGATTTAGAGTTCCAAATGCATGTATCCCTATAGGAGAAAACAGAGTGAAACCTAAAAATGAAAAAGGTTACTGCAAACGAACGGTTTAACCTAGAAGAACGAAATTTGGTGAGCAAGTGGTTTTGGTGTACTCATCATTACCTGAGAGAATCATCAAGATTGGGTGAAAAAATGTTGGCTGAGATTTCAGGCAACTCGTAGTTATTTGGATGCTTGGCAACCCCTTTCCATGAAAGTGAATTTCGCCAGTCTCTGCTTAGGGCTACATCAACAGCAAACAAACCATAGAGATAGAACTTGAAACTGCTTTATTGTGTCAAGTTTCAAAGAGCTAGCACAATCCGTGTTTGATTTAGAGTTCCAAATACATGTATTAATATAGGAGAAAACAGAGTGAAACCTAAAAATGAAAACGGTTACTGCAAACGAACGGTTTAACCTAGAAGAACGAAATTTGGTGAGCCCACTGGTTTTCGTGTACTGATCATTATCTGAAAGAATCATCAAGATTGGGTGAAAAAATGTGTGCTGAGATTTTAGGCAACTCTTAGTTTTTTGGAAGCTTGGCAACCCCTTTAAATCAAAGTGATTTTCGTCAGTCTCTGCTTAGGGCTACATCAACAGCAAACAAACCATAGAGAGAGAACTTGAAACTGCTTTATTGTGTCAAGTTTCAAAGAGGTAGCACAATCCGTGTTTGATTTAGAGTTCCAAATACATGTATCCCTATAGGAGAAAACAGAGTGGAACCTAAAAATGAAAACGGTTACTGCAAATGAACAGTTTAAACTAGAAGAACGAAATATGGTGAGCCAAGTGGTTTTGGTGTACTGATCATTTCCTGAAAGAATCATCAAGATTGGGTGAAAAAATGTTGGCTGAGATTTCAGGCAACTCGTAGTTTTTTGGAAGCTTGGCAACCCCTTTCCATAAAGGTGATTTTCGCCAGTCTCTGCTTAGGGCTACATCAACAGCAAACAAACCATAGAGATAGAACTTGAAACTGCTATATTGTGTCATGTTTCAAAGAGCTAGCACAAACCGTGTTTGATTTAGAGTTCCAAATGCATGTATCCCTATAGGAGAAAACAGAGTGAAACCTAAAAATGAAAACGGTTACTGCAAACGAACGGTTTAACCTAGAAGAACGAAATTTGGTGAGCAAGTGGTTTTGGTGTACTCATCATTACCTGAGAGAATCATCAAGATTGGGTGAAAAAATGTTGGCTGAGATTTCAGGCAACTCGTAGTTTTTGGATGCTTGGCAACCCCTTTCCATGAAAGTGAATTTCGCCAGTCTCTGCTTAGGGCTACATCAACAGCAAACAAACCATAGAGATAGAACTTGAAACTGCTTTATTGTGTCAAGTTTCAAAGAGCTAGCACAAACCGTGTTTGATTTAGAGTTCCAAATGCATGTATCCCTATAGGAGAAAACAGAGTGAAACCTAAAAATGAAAACGGTTACTGCAAACGAACAGTTTAACCAAGAAGAACAAAATATGGTGAGCCAAGTGGTTGTGGTGTACTGATCATTACCTGAAAGAATCATCAAGATTGGGTGAAAAAATGTTGGCTGAGATTTCAGGCAACTCGTAGTTTTTTGGAAGCTTGGCAACCCCTTTCCATAAAGGTGATTTTCGCCAGTCTCTGCTTAGGGCTACATCAACAGCAAACAAACCATAGAGATAGAACTTGAAACTGCTTTATTGTGTAAAGTTTCAAAGAGCTAGCACAAACCGTGTTTGATTTAGAGTTCCAAATACATGTATCCCTTTAAGAGAAAACAGAGTGAAACCTAAAAATGAAAACGGTTACTGCAAACGAACGGTTTAACCGAGAAGAACGAAATTTGGTGAGCCAAGTGGTTTTGGAGTACTGATCGTTACCTGAAAGAATCATCAAGATTGGGTGAAAAAATGTTTGCTGAGATTACAGGCAACTCGTTGTTTTTTGGAAGCTTGGCAACCCCTTTCCATGAATGTGATTTTCGCCAGTCTCTGCTTAGTGCTACATGAACAGCAAGCAAACAATAGAGATAGAACTTGAAACTGCTTTATTGTGTCAAGTTTCAAAGAGCTAGCACAAACCGTGTTTGATTTAGAGTTCCAAATACATGTATCCCTATAGGAGAAAACAGAGTGAAACCTAAAAATGAAAACGGTTACTGCAAAAGAACGGTTTAACCTAGAAGAACGAAACATGGTGACACTAGTGGTTTTGGTGTACTGATCATTACCTGAAAGAATCACCAAGATTGGGTGAAAAAATGTTTGCTGAGATTTCAGGCAACTCGTAATTTCTTGGAAGATTGGAAACCCCTTTCAATGAAAGTGATTTTCGCCAGTCTCTGCTTAGGGCTACATCAACAGCAAACAAACCATAGAGATAGAACTTGAAACTGTTTTATTGTGTCAAGTTCAAAGAGCCTGCACAATCCGTGTTTGATTTAGAGTTCTAAATACATGTATCCCTATAGGAGAAAACAGAGTGAAACCTAAAAATGAAAACGGTTACTGCAAACGAACGGTTTAACCTAGAAGAACGAAATTTGGTGAGCCCACTGGTTTTGGTGTACTGATCATTATCTGAAAGAATCATCAAGATTGGGTGAAAAAATGTGTGTTGAGATTTCAGGCAACTCTTAGTTTTTTGGAAGCTTGGCAACCCCTTTAAATCAAAGTGATTTTCGTCAGTCTCTGCTTAGGGCTACATCAACAGCAAACAAACCATAGAGAGAGAACTTGAAAC
>NW_027524579.1:0-30531 GCF_052094955.1 Ictidomys tridecemlineatus
GATCATTACCTGAAAGTTTCATCAAGATTGGGTGAAAAAGTGTGTGCTGAGATTTCAGGCAACTCGTAGTTTTTTGGAAGCTTGGCAGGCCCTTTCCATGAAAGTGATTCTCGCCAGTCTCTGCTTAGGGCTACATCAACAGCAAAGAAACCATAGAGATAGAACTTGAAACTGCTTTATTGTGTCAAGTTTCAAAGAGCTAGCACAAACCTTGTTTGATTTAGAGTTCCAAATACATGTATCCCTATAGGAGAAAACAGAGTGAAACCTCAAAATGAAACCGGTTACTGCCAATGAACGGTTTAACATAGAAGAACGAAATTTGGCGAGCCAAGTGGGATTGGTGTACTGATCATTACCTAAAAGTTTCATCAAGATTGGGTGAAAAAGTGTTTGCTGAGATTTCAGGCAACTCGTAGTTTTTTGGAAGCTTGGCAGGCCCTTTCAATGAAAGTGATTCTCGCCAGTCTCTGCTTAGGGCTACATCAACAGCAAACAAACCATAGAGATAGAACTTGAAACTGCTTTATTCTGTCAAGTTTCAAAGAGCTAGCACAAACCGTGTTTGATTTAGAGTTCCAAATACATGTATCCCTATAGGAGAAAACAGAGTGAAACCTCAAAATGAAACCGGTTACTGCCAACGAACGGTTTAACCTAGAAGGACGAAATTTGGCGAGCCAAGTGGGATTGGTGTACTGATCATTACCTGAAAGTTTCATCAAGATTGGGTGAAAAAGTGTGTGCTGAGATTTCAGGCAACTCGTAGTTTTTTGGAAGCGTGGCAGGCCCTTTCCATGAAAGTGATTCTCGCCAGTCTCTGTTTAGGGCTACATCAACAGCAAACAAACCATAGGGATAGAACTTGAAACTGCTTTATTGTGTCAAGTTTCAAAGAGCTAGCACAAACCGTGTTTGATTTAGAGTTCCAAATACATGTATCCCTATAGGAGAAAACAGAGTGAAACCTCAAAATGAAACCGGTTACTGCCAAAGAACGGTTTAAGCTAGAAGAACGAAATTTGGCGAGCCAAGTGGGATTGGTGTACTGATCATTACCTGAAAGTTTCATCAAGATTGGGTGAAAAAGTGTGTGCTGAGATTTCAGGCAACTCGTAGTTTTTTGGAAGCTTGGCAGGCCCTTTCCATGAAAGTGATTCCCGCCAGTCTCTGCTTAGGGCTACATCAACAGCAAACAAACCATAGAGATAGAACTTGAAACTGCTTTATTGTGTCAAGTTTCAAAGAGCTAGCACAAACCGTGTTTGATTTAGAGTTCCAAATACATGTATCCCTATAGGAGAAAACAGAGTGAAACCTCAAAATGAAACCGGTTACTGCCAACGAACGGTTTAACCTAGAAGAACGAAATTTGGCGAGCCAAGTGGGATTGGTGTACTGATGATTACCTGAAAGTTTCATCAAGATTGGGTGAAAAAGTGTTTGCTGAGATTTCAGGCAACTCGTAGTTTTTTGGAAGCTTGGCAGGCCCTTTCAATGAAAGTGATTCTCGCCAGTCTCTGCTTAGGGCTACATCAACAGCAAACAAACCATAGAGATAGAACTTGAAACTGCTTTATTGTGTCAAGTTTCAAAGAGCTAGCACAAACCGTGTTTGATTTAGAGTTCCAAATACATGTATCCCTATAGGAGAAAACAGAGTGAAACCTCAAAATGAAACCGGTTACTGCCAACGAACGGTTTAACCTAGAAGAACGAAATTTGGCGAGCCAAGTGGGATTGGTGTACTGATCATTACCTGAAAGTTTCATCAAGATTGGGTGAAAAAGTGTGTGCTGAGATTTCAGGCAACTCGTAGTTTTTTGGAAGCTTGGCAGGCCCTTTCTATGAAAGTGATTCTCGCCAGTCTCTGCTTAGGGCTACATCAACAGCAAACAAACCATAGAGATAGAACTTGAAACTGCTTTATTGTGTCAAGTTTCAGAGAGCTAGCACAAACCGTGTTTGATTTAGAGTTCCAAATACATGTATCCCTATAGGAGAAAACAGAGTGAAACCTCAAAATGAAACCGGTTACTGCCAACGAACGGTTTAACTTAGAAGAACGAAATTTGGTGAGCCAAGTGGGATTGGTGTACTGATCATTACCTGAAAGTTTCATCAAGATTGGGTGAAAAAGTGTGTGCTGAGATTTCAGGCAACTCGTAGTTTTTTGGAAGCTTGGCAGGCCCTTTCCATGAAAGTGATTCTCGCCAGTCTCTGCTTAGGGCTACATCAACAGCAAACAAACCATAGAGATAGAACTTGAAACTGCTTTATTGTGTTAAGTTTCAAAGAGCTAGCACAAACCGTGTTTGATTTAGAGTTCCAAATACATGTATCCCTATAGGAGAAAACAGAGTGAAACCTCAAAATGAAACCGGTTACTGCCAACGAACGGTTTAACCTAGAAGAACGAAATTTGGCGAGCCAAGTGGGATTGGTGTACTGATCATTACCTGAAAGTTTCATCAAGATTGGGCGAAAAAGTGTATGCTGAGATTTCAGGCAACTCGTAGTTTTTTGGAAGCTTGGCAGGCCCTTTCCATGAAAGTGATTCTCGCCAGTCTCTGCTTAGGGCTACATCAACAGCAAACAAACCATAGAGATAGAACTTGAAACTGCTTTATTGTGTCAAGTTTCAAAGAGCTAGCACAAACCGTGTTTGATTTAGAGTTCCAAATACATGTATCCCTATAGGAGAAAACAGAGTGAAACCTCAAAATGAAACCGGTTTCTGCAAAGGAACGGTTTAACCTAGAAGAACGAAATTTGGCGAGCCAAGTGGGATTGTTGTACTGATCATTACCTGAAAGTTTCATCAAGATTGGGTGAAAAAGTGTGTGCTGAGATTTCAGGCAACTCGTAGTTTTTTGGAAGCTTGGCAGGCCCTTTCCATGAAAGTGATTCTCGCCAGTCTCTGCTTAGGGCTACATCAACAGCAAACAAACCATAGAGATAGAACTTGAAACTGCTTTATTGTGTCAAGTTTCAAAGAGCTAGCACAAACCGTGTTTGATTTAGAGTTCCAAATACATGTATCCCTATAGGAGAAAACAGAGTGAAACCTCAAAATGAAACCGGTTACTGCCAACGAACGGTTTAACCTAGAAGAACGAAATTTGGCGAGCCAAGTGGGATTGGTGTACTGATCATTACCTGAAAGTTTCATCAAGATTGGGTGAAAAAGTGTGTGCTGAGATTTCAGGCAACTCGTAGTTTTTTGGAAGCTTGGCAGGCCCTTTCCATGAAAGTGATTCTTGCCAGTCTCTGCTTAGGGCTACATCAACAGCAAAGAAACCATAGAGATAGAACTTGAAACTGCTTTATTGTGTCAAGTTTCAAAGAGCTAGCACAAACCTTGTTTGATTTAGAGTTCCAAATACATGTATCCCTATAGGAGAAAACAGAGTGAAACCTCAAAATGAAACCGGTTACTGCCAATGAACGGTTTAACCTAGAAGAACGAAATTTGGCGAGCCAAGTGGGATTGGTGTACTGATCATTACCTAAAAGTTTCATCAAGATTGGGTGAAAAAGTGTTTGCTGAGATTTCAGGCAACTCGTAGTTTTTTGGAAGCTTGGCAGGCCCTTTCTATGAAAGTGATTCTCGCCAGTCTCTGCTTAGGGCTACATCAACAGCAAACAAACCATAGAGATAGAACTTGAAACTGCTTTATTGTGTCAAGTTTCAAAGAGCTAGCACAAACCTTGTTTGATTTAGAGTTCCAAATACATGTAATCCTACAGGAGAAAACAGAGTGAAACCTCAATATGAAACCGGTTACTGCCAACGAACGGTTTAACCTAGAAGAACGAAATTTGGCGAGCCAAGTGGGATTGGTGTACTGATCATTACCTGAAAGTTTCATCAAGATTGGGTGAAAAAGTGTGTGCTGAGATTTCAGGCAACTCGTAGTTTTTTGGAAGCGTGGCAGGCCCTTTCCATGAAAGTGATTCTCGCCAGTCTCTGTTTAGGGCTACATCAACAGCAAACAAACCGTAGAGATAGAACTTGAAACTGCTTTATTGTGTCAAGTTTCAAAGAGCTAGCACAAACCGTGTTTGATTTAGAGTTCCAAATACATGTATCCCTATAGGAGAAAACAGAGTGAAACCTCAAAATGAAACCGGTTACTGCCAAAGAACGGTTTAAGCTAGAAGAACGAAATTTGGCGAGCCAAGTGGGATTGGTGTACTGATCATTACCTGAAAGTTTCATCAAGATTGGGTGAAAAAGTGTGTGCTGAGATTTCAGGCAACTCGTAGTTTTTTGGAAGCTTGGCAGGCCCTTTCCATGAAAGTGATTCCCGCCAGTCTCTGCTTAGGGCTACATCAACAGCAAACAAACCATAGAGATAGAACTTGAAACTGCTTTATTGTGTCAAGTTTCAAAGAGCTAGCACAAACCGTGTTTGATTTAGAGTTCCAAATACATGTATCCCTATAGGAGAAAACAGAGTGAAACCTCAAAATGAAACCGGTTACTGCCAACGAACGGTTTAACCTAGAAGAAGGAAATTTGGCGAGCCAAGTGGGATTGGTGTACTGATGATTACCTGAAAGTTTCATCAAGATTGGGTGAAAAAGTGTTTGCTGAGATTTCAGGCAACTCGTAGTTTTTTGGAAGCTTGGCAGGCCCTTTCAATGAAAGTGATTCTCGCCAGTCTCTGCTTAGGGCTACATCAACAGCAAACAAACCATAGAGATAGAACTTGAAACTGCTTTATTGTGTCAAGTTTCAAAGAGCTAGCACAAACCGTGTTTGATTTAGAGTTCCAAATACATGTATCCCTATAGGAGAAAACAGAGTGAAACCTCAAAATGAAACCGGTTACTGCCAACGAACGGTTTAACCTAGAAGAACGAAATTTGGCGAGCCAAGTGGGATTGGTGTACTGATCATTACCTAAAAGTTTCATCAAGATTGGGTGAAAAAGTGTGTGCTGAGATTTCAGGCAACTCGTAGTTTTTTGGAAGCTTGGCAGGCCCTTTCCATGAAAGTGATTCTCGCCAGTCTCTGCTTAGGGCTACATCAATAGCAAACAAACCATAGAGATAGAACTTGAAACTGCTTTATTGTGTCAAGTTTCAAAGAGCTAGCACAAACCGTGTTTGATTTAGAGTCCAAACACATGTATCCCTATAGGAGAAAACAGAGTGAAACCTCAAAATGAAACCGGTTACTGCCAACGAACGGTTTAACCTAGAAGAACGAAATTTGGCGAGCCAAGTGGGATTGGTGTACTGATCATTACCTGAAAGTTTCATCAAGATTGGGTGAAAAAGTGTGTGCTGTGATTTCAGGCAACTCGTAGTTTTTTGGAAGCTTGGCAGGCCCTTTCCATGAAAGTGATTCTCGCCAGTCTCTGCTTAGGGCTACATCAACAGCAAACAAACCATAGAGATAGAACTTGAAACTGCTTTATTGTGTCAAATTCAAAGAGCTAGCACAAACCGTGTTGATTTAGAGTTCCAAATACATGTATCCCTATAGGAGAAAACAGAGTGAAACCTCAAATGAAACCGGTTACTGCCAACGAACGGTTTAACCTAGAAGAACGAAATTTGGCGAGCCAAGTGGGATTGGTGTACTGATCATTACCTGAAAGTTTCATCAAGATTGGGTGAAAAAGTGTGTGCTGAGATTTCAGGCAACTCGTAGTTTTTTGGAAGCTTGGCAGGCCCTTTCCATGAAAGTGATTCTCGCCAGTCTCTGCTTAGGGCTACATCAACAGCAAACAAACCATAGAGATAGAACTTGAAACTGCTTTATTGTGTCAAGTTTCAGAGAGCTAGCACAAACCGTGTTTGATTTAGAGTTCCAAATACATGTATCCCTATAGGAGAAAACAGAGTGAAACCTCAAAATGAAACCAGTTACTGTCAACGAACGGATTAACCTAGAAGAACGAAATTTGGTGAGCCACGTGGGATTGGTGTACTGATCATTACCTGAAAGTTTCATCAAGATTGGGTGAAAAAGTGTGTGCTGAGATTTCAGACAACTTGTAGTTTTTTGGAAGCTTGGCAGGCCCTTTCCATGAAAGTGATTCTCGCCAGTCTCTGCTTAGGGCTACATCAACAGCAAACAAACCATAGAGATAGAACTTGAAACTGCTTTATTGTGTCAAGTTTCAAAGAGCTAGCACAAACCGTGTTTGATTTAGAGTTCCAAATACATGTATCCCTATAGGAGAAAACAGAGTGAAACCTCAAAATGAAACCGGTTACTGCCAACGAACGGTTTAACCTAGAAGAACGAAATTTGGCGAGCCAAGTGGGATTGGTGTACTGATCATTACCGGAAAGTTTCATCAAGATTGGGTGAAAAAGTGTGTGCTGAGATTTCAGGCAACTCGTAGTTTTTTGGAAGCTTGGCAGGCCCTTTCCATGAAAGTGATTCTCGCCAGTCTCTGCTTAGGGCTACATCAACAGCAAACAAACCATAGAGATAGAACTTGAAACTGCTTTATTGTGTCAAGTTTCAAAGAGCTAGCACAAACCGTGTTTGATTTAGAGTTCCAAATACATGTATCCCTATAGGAGAAAACAGAGTGAAACCTCAAAATGAAACCGGTTACTGCCAACGAACGGTTTAACCTAGAAGAACGAAATTTGGTGAGCCAAGTGGGATTGGTGTACTGATCATTACCTGAAAGTTTCATCAAGATTGGGTGAAAAAGTGTGTGCTGAGATTTCAGGCAACTCGTAGTTTTTTGGAAGCTTGGCAGGCCCTTTCCATGAAAGTGATTCTCGCCAGTCTCTGCTTAGGGCTATATCAACAGCAAACAAACCATAGAGATAGAACTTGAAACTGCTTTATTGTGTCAAGTTTCAAAAAGCTAGCACAAACCGTGTTTGATTTAGAGTTCCAAATACATGTATCCCTATAGGAGAAAACAGAGTGAAACCTCAAAATGAAACCGGTTACTGCCAACGAACGGTTTAACCTAGAAGAACGAAATTTGGCGAGCCAAGTGGGATTGGTGTACTGATCATTACCTAAAAGTTTCATCAAGATTGGGTGAAAAAGTGTGTGCTGAGATTTCAGGCAACTCGAAGTTTTTTGGAAGCTTGGCAGGCCCTTTCCATGAAAGTGATTCTCGCCAGTCTCTGCTTAGGGCTACATCAACAGCAAACAAACCATAGAGATAGAACTTGAAACTGCTTTATTGTGTCAAGTTTCAGAGAGCTAGCACAAACCGTGTTTGATTTAGAGTTCCAAATACATGTATCCCTATAGGAGAAAACAGAGTGAAACCTCAAAATGAAACCGGTTACTGCCAACGAACGGTTTAACCTAGAAGAACGAAATTTGGTGAGCCAAGTGGGATTGGTGTACTGATCATTACCTGAAAGTTTCATCAAGATTGGGTGAAAAAGTGTGTGCTGAGATTTCAGGCAACTCGTAGTTTTTTGGAAGCTTGGCAGGCCCTTTCCATGAAAGTGATTCTCGCCAGTCTCTGCTTAGGGCTACATCAATAGCAAACAAACCATAGAGATAGAACTTGAAACTGCTTTATTGTGTCAAGTTTCAAAGAGCTAGCACAAACCGTGTTTGATTTAGAGTTCCAAACACATGTATCCCTATAGGAGAAAACAGAGTGAAACCTCAAAATGAAACCGGTTACTGCCAACGAACGGTTTAACCTAGAAGAACGAAATTTGGCGAGCCAAGTGGGATTGGTGTTCTGATCATTACCTGAAAGTTTCATCAAGATTGGGTGAAAAAGTGTGTGCTGAGATTTCAGGCAACTCGTAGTTTTTTGGAAGCTTGCTTGGCAGGCCCTTTCCATGAAAGTGATTCTCGCCAGTCTCTGCTTAGGGCTACATCAACAGCAAACAAACCATAGAGATAGAACTTGAAACTGCTTTATTGTGTCAAGTTTCAAAGAGCTAGCACAAACCGTGTTTGATTTAGAGTTCCAAATACATGTATCCCTATAGGAGAAAACAGAGTGAAACCTCAAAATGAAACCGGTTACTGCCAACGAACGGTTTAACCTAGAAGAACGAAATTTGGCGAGCCAAGTGGGATTGGTGTACTGATCATTACCTGAAAGTTTCATCAAGATTGGGTGAAAAAGTGTTTGCTGAGATTTCAGGCAACTACTAGTTTTTTGGAAGCTTGGCAGGCCCTTACAATGAAAGTGATTCTCGCCAGTCTCTGCTTAGGGCTACATCAACAGCAAACAAACCATAGAGATAGAACTTGAAACTGCTTTATTGTGTCAAGTTTCAAAGAGCTAGCACAAACCGTGTTTGATTTAGAGTTCCAAATACATGTATCCCTATAGGAGAAAACAGAGTGAAACCTCAAAATGAAACCGGTTACTGCCAACGAACGGTTTAACCTAGAAGAACGAAATTTGGCGAGCCAAGTGGGATTGGTGTACTGATCATTACCGGAAAGTTTCATCAAGATTGGGTGAAAAAGTGTGTGCTGAGATTTCAGGCAACTCGTAGTTTTTTGGAAGCTTGGCAGGCCCTTTCCATGAAAGTGATTCTCGCCAGTCTCTGCTTAGGGCTACATCAACAGCAAACAAACCATAGAGATAGAACTTGAAACTGCTTTATTGTGTCAAGTTTCAAAGAGCTAGCACAAACCGTGTTTGATTTAGAGTTCCAAATACATGTATCCCTATAGGAGAAAACAGAGTGAAACCTCAAAATGAAACCGGTTACTGTCAACGAACGGTTTAACCTAGAAGAACGAAATTTGGTGAGCCAAGTGGGATTGGTGTACTTATCATTACCTGAAAGTTTCATCAAGATTGGGTGAAAAAGTGTTTGCTGAGATTTCAGGCAACTCGTAGTTTTTTGGAAGCTTGGCAGGCCCTTTCCATGAAAGTGATTCTCGCCAGTCTCTGCTTAGGGCGACATCAACAGCAAACAAACCATAGAGATAGAACTTGAAACTGCTTTATTGTGTCAAGTTTCAGAGAGCTAGCTCAAACCGTGTTTGATTTAGAGTTCCAAATACATGTATCCCTATAGGAGAAAACAGAGTGAAACCTCAAAATGAAACCAGTTACTGTCAACGAACGGATTAACCTAGAAGAACGAAATTTGGTGAGCCACGTGTGATTGGTGTACTGATCATTACCTGAAAGTTTCATCAAGATTGGGTGAAAAAGTGTGTGCTGAGATTTCAGGCAACTCGTAGTTTTTTGGAAGCTTGGCAGGCCCTTTCCATGAAAGTGACTCTCGCCAGTCTCTGCTTAGGGCTACATCAACAGCAAACAAACCATAGAGATAGAACTTGAAACTGCTTTATTGTGTCAAGTTTCAAAGAGCTAGCACAAACCGTGTTTGATTTAGAGTTCCAAATACATGTATCCCTATAGGAGAAAACAGAGTGAAACCTCAAAATGAAACCGGTTACTGCCAACGAACGGTTTAACCTAGAAGAACGAAATTTGGCGAGCCAAGTGGGATTGGTGTACTGATCATTACCTGAAAGTTTCATCAAGATTGGGTGAAAAAGTGTGTGCTGAGATTTCAGGCAACTCGTAGTTTTTTGGAAGCTTGGCAGGCCCTTTCCATGAAAGTGATTCTCGCCAGTCTCTGCTTAGGGCTACATCAACAGCAAACAAACCATAGAGATAGAACTTGAAACTGCTTTATTGTGTCAAGTTTCAAAGAGCTAGCACAAACCGTGTTTGATTTAGAGTTCCAAATACATGTATCCCTATAGGAGAAAACAGAGTGAAACCTCAAAATGAAACCGGTTACTGCCAACGAACGGTTTAACCTAGAAGAACGAAATTTGGCGAGCCAAGTGGGATTGGTGTACTGATCATTACCGGAAAGTTTCATCAAGATTGGGTGAAAAAGTGTGTGCTGAGATTTCAGGCAACTCGTAGTTTTTTGGAAGCTTGGCAGGCCCTTTCCATGAAAGTGATTCTCGCCAGTCTCTGCTTAGGGCTACATCAACAGCAAACAAACCATAGAGATAGAACTTGAAACTGCTTTATTGTGTCAAGTTTCAAAGAGCTAGCACAAACCGTGTTTGATTTAGAGTTCCAAATACATGTATCCCTATAGGAGAAAACAGAGTGAAACCTCAAAATGAAACCGGTTACTGCCAACGAACGGTTTAACCTAGAAGAACGAAATTTGGTGAGCCAAGTGGGATTGGTGTACTGATCATTACCTGAAAGTTTCATCAAGATTGGGTGAAAAAGTGTGTGCTGAGATTTCAGGCAACTCGTAGTTTTTTGGAAGCTTGGCAGGCCCTTTCCATGAAAGTGATTCTCGCCAGTCTCTGCTTAGGGCTATATCAACAGCAAACAAACCATAGAGATAGAACTTGAAACTGCTTTATTGTGTCAAGTTTCAAAAAGCTAGCACAAACCGTGTTTGATTTAGAGTTCCAAATACATGTATCCCTATAGGAGAAAACAGAGTGAAACCTCAAAATGAAACCGGTTACTGCCAACGAACGGTTTAACCTAGAAGAACGAAATTTGGCGAGCCAAGTGGGATTGGTGTACTGATCATTACCTAAAAGTTTCATCAAGATTGGGTGAAAAAGTGTGTGCTGAGATTTCAGGCAACTCGAAGTTTTTTGGAAGCTTGGCAGGCCCTTTCCATGAAAGTGATTCTCGCCAGTCTCTGCTTAGGGCTACATCAACAGCAAACAAACCATAGAGATAGAACTTGAAACTGCTTTATTGTGTCAAGTTTCAGAGAGCTAGCACAAACCGTGTTTGATTTAGAGTTCCAAATACATGTATCCCTATAGGAGAAAACAGAGTGAAACCTCAAAATGAAACCGGTTACTGCCAACGAACGGTTTAACCTAGAAGAACGAAATTTGGTGAGCCAAGTGGGATTGGTGTACTGATCATTACCTGAAAGTTTCATCAAGATTGGGTGAAAAAGTGTGTGCTGAGATTTCAGGCAACTCGTAGTTTTTTGGAAGCTTGGCAGGCCCTTTCCATGAAAGTGATTCTCGCCAGTCTCTGCTTAGGGCTACATCAATAGCAAACAAACCATAGAGATAGAACTTGAAACTGCTTTATTGTGTCAAGTTTCAAAGAGCTAGCACAAACCGTGTTTGATTTAGAGTTCCAAACACATGTATCCCTATAGGAGAAAACAGAGTGAAACCTCAAAATGAAACCGGTTACTGCCAACGAACGGTTTAACCTAGAAGAACGAAATTTGGCGAGCCAAGTGGGATTGGTGTTCTGATCATTACCTGAAAGTTTCATCAAGATTGGGTGAAAAAGTGTGTGCTGAGATTTCAGGCAACTCGTAGTTTTTTGGAAGCTTGGCAGGCCCTTTCCATGAAAGTGATTCTCGCCAGTCTCTGCTTAGGGCTACATCAACAGCAAACAAACCATAGAGATAGAACTTGAAACTGCTTTATTGTGTCAAGTTTCAAAGAGCTAGCACAAACCGTGTTTGATTTAGAGTTCCAAATACATGTATCCCTATAGGAGAAAACAGAGTGAAACCTCAAAATGAAACCGGTTACTGCCAACGAACGGTTTAACCTAGAAGAACGAAATTTGGCGAGCCAAGTGGGATTGGTGTACTGATCATTACCTGAAAGTTTCATCAAGATTGGGTGAAAAAGTGTTTGCTGAGATTTCAGGCAACTACTAGTTTTTTGGAAGCTTGGCAGGCCCTTACAATGAAAGTGATTCTCGCCAGTCTCTGCTTAGGGCTACATCAACAGCAAACAAACCATAGAGATAGAACTTGAAACTGCTTTATTGTGTCAAGTTTCAAAGAGCTAGCACAAACCGTGTTTGATTTAGAGTTCCAAATACATGTATCCCTATAGGAGAAAACAGAGTGAAACCTCAAAATGAAACCGGTTACTGCCAACGAACGGTTTAACCTAGAAGAACGAAATTTGGCGAGCCAAGTGGGATTGGTGTACTGATCATTACCGGAAAGTTTCATCAAGATTGGGTGAAAAAGTGTGTGCTGAGATTTCAGGCAACTCGTAGTTTTTTGGAAGCTTGGCAGGCCCTTTCCATGAAAGTGATTCTCGCCAGTCTCTGCTTAGGGCTACATCAACAGCAAACAAACCATAGAGATAGAACTTGAAACTGCTTTATTGTGTCAAGTTTCAAAGAGCTAGCACAAACCGTGTTTGATTTAGAGTTCCAAATACATGTATCCCTATAGGAGAAAACAGAGTGAAACCTCAAAATGAAACCGGTTACTGTCAACGAACGGTTTAACCTAGAAGAACGAAATTTGGTGAGCCAAGTGGGATTGGTGTACTTATCATTACCTGAAAGTTTCATCAAGATTGGGTGAAAAAGTGTTTGCTGAGATTTCAGGCAACTCGTAGTTTTTTGGAAGCTTGGCAGGCCCTTTCCATGAAAGTGATTCTCGCCAGTCTCTGCTTAGGGCGACATCAATAGCAAACAAACCATAGAGATAGAACTTGAAACTGCTTTATTGTGTCAAGTTTCAGAGAGCTAGCTCAAACCGTGTTTGATTTAGAGTTCCAAATACATGTATCCCTATAGGAGAAAACAGAGTGAAACCTCAAAATGAAACCAGTTACTGTCAACGAACGGATTAACCTAGAAGAACGAAATTTGGTGAGCCACGTGTGATTGGTGTACTGATCATTACCTGAAAGTTTCATCAAGATTGGGTGAAAAAGTGTGTGCTGAGATTTCAGGCAACTCGTAGTTTTTTGGAAGCTTGGCAGGCCCTTTCCATGAAAGTGACTCTCGCCAGTCTCTGCTTAGGGCTACATCAACAGCAAACAAACCATAGAGATAGAACTTGAAACTGCTTTATTGTGTCAAGTTTCAAAGAGCTAGCACAAACCGTGTTTGATTTAGAGTTCCAAATACATGTATTCCTATAGGAGAAAACAGAGTGAAACCTCAAAATGAAACCGGTTACTGCCAACGAACGGTTTAACCTAGAAGAACGAAATTTGGCGAGCCAAGTGGGATTGGTGTACTGATCATTACCTGAAAGTTTCATCAAGATTGGGTGAAAAAGTGTGTGCTGAGATTTCAGGCAACTCGTAGTTTTTTGGAAGCTTGGCAGGCCCTTTCCATGAAAGTGATTCTCGCCAGTCTCTGCTTAGGGCTACATCAACAGCAAACAAACCATAGAGATAGAACTTGAAACTGCTTTATTGTGTCAAGTTTCAAAGAGCTAGCACAAACCGTGTTTGATTTAGAGTTCCAAATACATGTATCCCTATAGGAGAAAACAGAGTGAAACCTCAAAATGAAACCGGTTACTGCCAACGAACGGTTTAACCTAGAAGAACGAAATTTGGCGAGCCAAGTGGGATTGGTGTACTGATCATTACCTAAAAGTTTCATCAAGATTGGGTGAAAAAGTGTGTGCTGAGATTTCAGGCAACTCGTAGTTTTTTGGAAGCTTGGCAGGCCCTTTCCATGAAAGTGATTCTCGCCAGTCTCTGCTTAGGGCTACATCAATAGCAAACAAACCGTAGAGATAGAACTTGAAACTGCTTTATTGTGTCAAGTTTCAAAGAGCTAGCACAAACCGTGTTTGATTTAGAGTTCCAAACACATGTATCCCTATAGGAGAAAACAGAGTGAAACCTCAAAATGAAACCGGTTACTGCCAACGAACGGTTTAACCTAGAAGAACGAAATTTGGCGAGCCAAGTGGGATTGGTGTACTGATCATTACCTGAAAGTTTCATCAAGATTGGGTGAAAAAGTGTGTGCTGAGATTTCAGGCAACTCGTAGTTTTTTGGAAGCTTGGCAGGCCCTTTCCATGAAAGTGATTCTCGCCAGTCTCTGCTTAGGGCTACATCAATAGCAAACAAACCATAGAGATAGAACTTGAAACTGCTTTATTGTGTCAAGTTTCAAAGAGCTAGCACAAACCGTGTTTGATTTAGAGTTCCAAACACATGTATCCCTATAGGAGAAAACAGAGTGAAACCTCAAAATGAAACCGGTTACTGCCAATGAACGGTTTAACCTAGAAGAACGAAATTTGGCGAGCCAAGTGGGATTGGTGTACTGATCATTACCTGAAAGTTTCATCAAGATTGGGTGAAAAAGTGTGTGCTGAGATTTCAGGCAACTCGTAGTTTTTTGGAAGCTTGGCAGGCCCTTTCCATGAAAGTGATTCTCGCCAGTCTCTGCTTAGGGCTACATCAACAGCAAACAAACCATAGAGATAGAACTTGAAACTGCTTTATTGTGTCAAGTTTCAAAGAGCTAGCACAAACCGTGTTTGATTTAGAGTTCCAAATACATGTATCCCTATAGGAGATAACAGAGTGAAACCTCAAAATGAAACCGCTTACTGCCAACGAACGGTTTAAACTAGAAGAACGAAATTTGGCGAGCCAAGTGGGATTGGTGTACTGATCATTACCTGAAAGTTTCATCAAGATTGGGTGAAAAAGTGTGTGCTGAGATTTCAGGCAACTCGTAGTTTTTTGGAAGCTTGGCAGGCCCTTTCCATGAAAGTGATTCTCGCCAGTCCCTGCTTAGGGCTACATCAACAGCAAACAAACCATAGAGATAGAACTTGAAACTGCTTTATTGTGTCAAGTTTCAGAGAGCTCGCACAAACCGTGTTTGATTTAGAGTTCCAAATACATGTATCCCTATAGGAGAAAACAGAGTGAAACCTCAAAATGAAACCGGTTACTGTCAACGAACGGTTTAACCTAGAAGAACGAAAGTTGGTGAGCCAAGTGGGATTGGTGTACTGATCATTACCTGAAAGTTTCATCAAGATTGGGTGAAAAAGTGTGTGCTGAGATTTCAGGCAACTCGTAGTTTTTTGGAAGCTTGGAAGGCCCTTTCCATGAAAGTGATTCTCGCCAGTCCCTGCTTAGGGCTACATCAACAGCAAACAAACCATAGAGATAGAACTTGAAACTGCTTTATTGTGTCAAGTTTCAGAGAGCTCGCACAAACCGTGTTTGATTTAGAGTTCCAAATACATGTATCCCTATAGGAGAAAACAGAGTGAAACCTCAAAATGAAACCGGTTACTGCCAACGAACGGTTTAACCTAGAAGAACGAAATTTGGCGAGCCAAGTGGGATTGGTGTACTGATCATTACCTGAAAGTTTCATCAAGATTGGGTGAAAAAGTGTTTGCTGAGATTTCAGGCAACTACTAGTTTTTTGGAAGCTTGGCAGGCCCTTACAATGAAAGTGATTCTCGCCAGTCTCTGCTTAGGGCTACATCAACAGCAAACAAACCATAGAGATAGAACTTGAAACTGCTTTATTGTGTCAAGTTTCAAAGAGCTAGCACAAACCGTGTTTGATTTAGAGTTCCAAATACATGTATCCCTATAGGAGAAAACAGAGTGAAACCTCAAAATGAAACCGGTTACTGCCAACGAACGGTTTAACCGAGAAGAACGAAATTTGGCGAGCCAAGTGGGATTGGTGTACTGATCATTACCTGAAAGTTTCATCAAGATTGGGTGAAAAAGTGTGTGCTGAGATTTCAGGCAACTCGTAGTTTTTTGGAAGCTTTGCAGGCCCTTTCCATGAAAGTGATTCTCGCCAGTCTCTGCTTAGGGCTACATCAACAGCAAACAAACCATAGAGATAGAACTTGAAACTGCTTTATTTTGTCAAGTTTCAAAGAGCTAGCACAAACCGTGTTTGATTTAGAGTTCCAAATACATGTATCCCTATAGGAGAAAACAGAGTGAAACCTCAAAATGAAACCGGTTACTGTCAACGAACGGTTTAACCTAGAAGAACGAAATTTGGTGAGCCAAGTGGGATTGGTGTACTTATCATTACCTGAAAGTTTCATCAAGATTGGGTGAAAAAGTGTTTGCTGAGATTTCAGGCAACTCGTAGTTTTTTGGAAGCTTGGCAGGCCCTTTCCATGAAAGTGATTCTCGCCAGTCTCTGCTTAGGGCGACATCAACAGCAAACAAACCATAGAGATAGAACTTGAAACTGCTTTATTGTGTCAAGTTTCAGAGAGCTAGCACAAACCGTGTTTGATTTAGAGTTCCAAATACATGTATCCCTATAGGAGAAAACAGAGTGAAACCTCAAAATGAAACCAGTTACTGTCAACGAACGGATTAACCTAGAAGAACGAAATTTGGTGAGCCACGTGTGATTGGTGTACTGATCATTACCTGAAAGTTTCATCAAGATTGGGTGAAAAAGTGTGTGCTGAGATTTCAGGCAACTCGTAGTTTTTTGGAAGCTTGGCAGGCCCTTTCCATGAAAGTGACTCTCGCCAGTCTCTGCTTAGGGCTACATCAACAGCAAACAAACCATAGAGATAGAACTTGAAACTGCTTTATTGTGTCAAGTTTCAAAGAGCTAGCACAAACCGTGTTTGATTTAGAGTTCCAAATACATGTATCCCTATAGGAGAAAACAGAGTGAAACCTCAAAATGAAACCGGTTACTGCCAACGAACGGTTTAACCTAGAAGAACGAAATTTGGCGAGCCAAGTGGGATTGGTGTACTGATCATTACCTGAAAGTTTCATCAAGATTGGGTGAAAAAGTGTGTGCTGAGATTTCAGGCAACTCGTAGTTTTTTGGAAGCTTGGCAGGCCCTTTCCATGAAAGTGATTCTCGCCAGTCTCTGCTTAGGGCTACATCAACAGCAAACAAACCATAGAGATAGAACTTGAAACTGCTTTATTGTGTCAAGTTTCAAAGAGCTAGCACAAACCGTGTTTGATTTAGAGTTCCAAATACATGTATCCCTATAGGAGAAAACAGAGTGAAACCTCAAAATGAAACCGGTTACTGCCAACGAACGGTTTAACCTAGAAGAACGAAATTTGGCGAGCCAAGTGGGATTGGTGTACTGATCATTACCTAAAAGTTTCATCAAGATTGGGTGAAAAAGTGTGTGCTGAGATTTCAGGCAACTCGTAGTTTTTTGGAAGCTTGGCAGGCCCTTTCCATGAAAGTGATTCTCGCCAGTCTCTGCTTAGGGCTACATCAATAGCAAACAAACCGTAGAGATAGAACTTGAAACTGATTTATTGTGTCAAGTTTCAAAGAGCTAGCACAAACCGTGTTTGATTTAGAGTTCCAAACACATGTATCCCTATAGGAGAAAACAGAGTGAAACCTCAAAATGAAACCGGTTACTGCCAACGAACGGTTTAACCTAGAAGAACGAAATTTGGCGAGCCAAGTGGGATTGGTGTACTGATCATTACCTGAAAGTTTCATCAAGATTGGGTGAAAAAGTGTGTGCTGAGATTTCAGGCAACTCGTAGTTTTTTGGAAGCTTGGCAGGCCCTTTCCATGAAAGTGATTCTCGCCAGTCTCTGCTTAGGGCTACATCAATAGCAAACAAACCATAGAGATAGAACTTGAAACTGCTTTATTGTGTCAAGTTTCAAAGAGCTAGCACAAACCGTGTTTGATTTAGAGTTCCAAACACATGTATCCCTATAGGAGAAAACAGAGTGAAACCTCAAAATGAAACCGGTTACTGCCAATGAACGGTTTAACCTAGAAGAACGAAATTTGGCGAGCCAAGTGGGATTGGTGTACTGATCATTACCTGAAAGTTTCATCAAGATTGGGTGAAAAAGTGTGTGCTGAGATTTCAGGCAACTCGTAGTTTTTTGGAAGCTTGGCAGGCCCTTTCCATGAAAGTGATTCTCGCCAGTCTCTGCTTAGGGCTATATCAACAGCAAACAAACCATAGAGATAGAACTTGAAACTGCTTTATTGTGTCAAGTTTCAAAGAGCTAGCACAAACCGTGTTTGATTTAGAGTTCCAAATACATGTATCCCTATAGGAGATAACAGAGTGAAACCTCAAAATGAAACCGCTTACTGCCAACGAACGGTTTAAACTAGAAGAACGAAATTTGGCGAGCCAAGTGGGATTGGTGTACTGATCATTACCTGAAAGTTTCATCAAGATTGGGTGAAAAAGTGTGTGCTGAGATTTCAGGCAACTCGTAGTTTTTTGGAAGCTTGGCAGGCCCTTTCCATGAAAGTGATTCTCGCCAGTCCCTGCTTAGGGCTACATCAACAGCAAACAAACCATAGAGATAGAACTTGAAACTGCTTTATTGTGTCAAGTTTCAGAGAGCTCGCACAAACCGTGTTTGATTTAGAGTTCCAAATACATGTATCCCTATAGGAGAAAACAGAGTGAAACCTCAAAATGAAACCGGTTACTGTCAACGAACGGTTTAACCTAGAAGAACGAAATTTGGTGAGCCAAGTGGGATTGGTGTACTGATCATTACCTGAAAGTTTCATCAAGATTGGGTGAAAAAGTGTGTGCTGAGATTTCAGGCAACTCGTAGTTTTTTGGAAGCTTGGCAGGCCCTTTCCATGAAAGTGATTCTCGCCAGTCTCTGCTTAGGGCTACATCAACAGCAAACAAACCATAGAGATAGAACTTGAAACTGCTTTATTGTGTCAAGTTTCAAAGAGCTAGCACAAACCGTGTTTGATTTAGAGTTCCAAATACATGTATCCCTATAGGAGAAAACAGAGTGAAACCTCAAAATGAAACCGGTTACTGCCAACGAACGGTTTAACCTAGAAGAACGAAATTTGGCGAGCCAAGTGGGATTGGTGTACTGATCATTACCTGAAAGTTTCATCAAGATTGGGTGAAAAAGTGTTTGCTGAGATTTCAGGCAACTACTAGTTTTTTGGAAGCTTGGCAGGCCCTTACAATGAAAGTGATTCTCGCCAGTCTCTGCTTAGGGCTACATCAACAGCAAACAAACCATAGAGATAGAACTTGAAACTGCTTTATTGTGTCAAGTTTCAAAGAGCTAGCACAAACCGTGTTTGATTTAGAGTTCCAAATACATGTATCCCTATAGGAGAAAACAGAGTGAAACCTCAAAATGAAACCGGTTACTGCCAACGAACGGTTTAACCTAGAAGAACGAAATTTGGCGAGCCAAGTGGGATTGGTGTACTGATCATTACCGGAAAGTTTCATCAAGATTGGGTGAAAAAGTGTGTGCTGAGATTTCAGGCAACTCGTAGTTTTTTGGAAGCTTGGCAGGCCCTTTCCATGAAAGTGATTCTCGCCAGTCTCTGCTTAGGGCTACATCAACAGCAAACAAACCATAGAGATAGAACTTGAAACTGCTTTATTGTGTCAAGTTTCAAAGAGCTAGCACAAACCGTGTTTGATTTAGAGTTCCAAATACATGTATCCCTATAGGAGAAAACAGAGTGAAACCTCAAAATGAAACCGGTTACTGTCAACGAACGGTTTAACCTAGAAGAACGAAATTTGGTGAGCCAAGTGGGATTGGTGTACTTATCATTACCTGAAAGTTTCATCAAGATTGGGTGAAAAAGTGTTTGCTGAGATTTCAGGCAACTCGTAGTTTTTTGGAAGCTTGGCAGGCCCTTTCCATGAAAGTGATTCTCGCCAGTCTCTGCTTAGGGCGACATCAACAGCAAACAAACCATAGAGATAGAACTTGAAACTGCTTTATTGTGTCAAGTTTCAGAGAGCTAGCTCAAACCGTGTTTGATTTAGAGTTCCAAATACATGTATCCCTATAGGAGAAAACAGAGTGAAACCTCAAAATGAAACCAGTTACTGTCAACGAACGGATTAACCTAGAAGAACGAAATTTGGTGAGCCACGTGTGATTGGTGTACTGATCATTACCTGAAAGTTTCATCAAGATTGGGTGAAAAAGTGTGTGCAGAGATTTCAGGCAACTCGTAGTTTTTTGGAAGCTTGGCAGGCCCTTTCCATGAAAGTGACTCTCGCCAGTCTCTGCTTAGGGCTACATCAACAGCAAACAAACCATAGAGATAGAACTTGAAACTGCTTTATTGTGTCAAGTTTCAAAGAGCTAGCACAAACCGTGTTTGATTTAGAGTTCCAAATACATGTATCCCTATAGGAGAAAACAGAGTGAAACCTCAAAATGAAACCGGTTACTGCCAACGAACGGTTTAACCTAGAAGAACGAAATTTGGCGAGCCAAGTGGGATTGGTGTACTGATCATTACCTGAAAGTTTCATCAAGATTGGGTGAAAAAGTGTGTGCTGAGATTTCAGGCAACTCGTAGTTTTTTGGAAGCTTGGCAGGCCCTTTCCATGAAAGTGATTCTCGCCAGTCTCTGCTTAGGGCTACATCAACAGCAAACAAACCATAGAGATAGAACTTGAAACTGCTTTATTGTGTCAAGTTTCAAAGAGCTAGCACAAACCGTGTTTGATTTAGAGTTCCAAATACATGTATCCCTATAGGAGAAAACAGAGTGAAACCTCAAAATGAAACCGGTTACTGCCAACGAACGGTTTAACCTAGAAGAACGAAATTTGGCGAGCCAAGTGGGATTGGTGTACTGATCATTACCTAAAAGTTTCATCAAGATTGGGTGAAAAAGTGTGTGCTGAGATTTCAGGCAACTCGTAGTTTTTTGGAAGCTTGGCAGGCCCTTTCCATGAAAGTGATTCTCGCCAGTCTCTGCTTAGGGCTACATCAATAGCAAACAAACCGTAGAGATAGAACTTGAAACTGCTTTATTGTGTCAAGTTTCAAAGAGCTAGCACAAACCGTGTTTGATTTAGAGTTCCAAACACATGTATCCCTATAGGAGAAAACAGAGTGAAACCTCAAAATGAAACCGGTTACTGCCAACGAACGGTTTAACCTAGAAGAACGAAATTTGGCGAGCCAAGTGGGATTGGTGTACTGATCATTACCTGAAAGTTTCATCAAGATTGGGTGAAAAAGTGTGTGCTGAGATTTCAGGCAACTCGTAGTTTTTTGGAAGCTTGGCAGGCCCTTTCCATG
Organism: Ictidomys tridecemlineatus; assembly: GCF_052094955.1. Lineage (NCBI taxonomy): Eukaryota > Metazoa > Chordata > Mammalia > Rodentia > Sciuridae > Ictidomys > Ictidomys tridecemlineatus. The sequence continues at coordinate 20,751 of NW_027524579.1, forward strand.
AAAGTGATTCTCGCCAGTCTCTGCTTAGGGCTACATCAATAGCAAACAAACCATAGAGATAGAACTTGAAACTGCTTTATTGTGTCAAGTTTCAAAGAGCTAGCACAAACCGTGTTTGATTTAGAGTTCCAAACACATGTATCCCTATAGGAGAAAACAGAGTGAAACCTCAAAATGAAACCGGTTACTGCCAATGAACGGTTTAACCTAGAAGAACGAAATTTGGCGAGCCAAGTGGGATTGGTGTACTGATCATTACCTGAAAGTTTCATCAAGATTGGGTGAAAAAGTGTGTGCTGAGATTTCAGGCAACTCGTAGTTTTTTGGAAGCTTGGCAGGCCCTTTCCATGAAAGTGATTCTCGCCAGTCTCTGCTTAGGGCTACATCAACAGCAAACAAACCATAGAGATAGAACTTGAAACTGCTTTATTGTGTCAAGTTTCAAAGAGCTAGCACAAACCGTGTTTGATTTAGAGTTCCAAATACATGTATCCCTATAGGAGATAACAGAGTGAAACCTCAAAATGAAACCGCTTACTGCCAACGAACGGTTTAAACTAGAAGAACGAAATTTGGCGAGCCAAGTGGGATTGGTGTACTGATCATTACCTGAAAGTTTCATCAAGATTGGGTGGAAAAAGTGTGTGCTGAGATTTCAGGCAACTCGTAGTTTTTTGGAAGCTTGGCAGGCCCTTTCCATGAAAGTGATTCTCGCCAGTCCCTGCTTAGGGCTACATCAACAGCAAACAAACCATAGAGATAGAACTTGAAACTGCTTTATTGTGTCAAGTTTCAGAGAGCTCGCACAAACCGTGTTTGATTTAGAGTTCCAAATACATGTATCCCTATAGGAGAAAACAGAGTGAAACCTCAAAATGAAACCGGTTACTGTCAACGAACGGTTTAACCTAGAAGAACGAAAGTTGGTGAGCCAAGTGGGATTGGTGTACTGATCATTACCTGAAAGTTTCATCAAGATTGGGTGAAAAAGTGTGTGCTGAGATTTCAGGCAACTCGTAGTTTTTTGGAAGCTTGGAAGGCCCTTTCCATGAAAGTGATTCTCGCCAGTCCCTGCTTAGGGCTACATCAACAGCAAACAAACCATAGAGATAGAACTTGAAACTGCTTTATTGTGTCAAGTTTCAGAGAGCTCGCACAAACCGTGTTTGATTTAGAGTTCCAAATACATGTATCCCTATAGGAGAAAACAGAGTGAAACCTCAAAATGAAACCGGTTACTGCCAACGAACGGTTTAACCTAGAAGAACGAAATTTGGCGAGCCAAGTGGGATTGGTGTACTGATCATTACCTGAAAGTTTCATCAAGATTGGGTGAAAAAGTGTTTGCTGAGATTTCAGGCAACTACTAGTTTTTTGGAAGCTTGGCAGGCCCTTACAATGAAAGTGATTCTCGCCAGTCTCTGCTTAGGGCTACATCAACAGCAAACAAACCATAGAGATAGAACTTGAAACTGCTTTATTGTGTCAAGTTTCAAAGAGCTAGCACAAACCGTGTTTGATTTAGAGTTCCAAATACATGTATCCCTATAGGAGAAAACAGAGTGAAACCTCAAAATGAAACCGGTTACTGCCAACGAACGGTTTAACCGAGAAGAACGAAATTTGGCGAGCCAAGTGGGATTGGTGTACTGATCATTACCTGAAAGTTTCATCAAGATTGGGTGAAAAAGTGTGTGCTGAGATTTCAGGCAACTCGTAGTTTTTTGGAAGCTTTGCAGGCCCTTTCCATGAAAGTGATTCTCGCCAGTCTCTGCTTAGGGCTACATCAACAGCAAACAAACCATAGAGATAGAACTTGAAACTGCTTTATTTTGTCAAGTTTCAAAGAGCTAGCACAAACCGTGTTTGATTTAGAGTTCCAAATACATGTATCCCTATAGGAGAAAACAGAGTGAAACCTCAAAATGAAACCGGTTACTGTCAACGAACGGTTTAACCTAGAAGAACGAAATTTGGTGAGCCAAGTGGGATTGGTGTACTTATCATTACCTGAAAGTTTCATCAAGATTGGGTGAAAAAGTGTTTGCTGAGATTTCAGGCAACTCGTAGTTTTTTGGAAGCTTGGCAGGCCCTTTCCATGAAAGTGATTCTCGCCAGTCTCTGCTTAGGGCGACATCAACAGCAAACAAACCATAGAGATAGAACTTGAAACTGCTTTATTGTGTCAAGTTTCAGAGAGCTAGCACAAACCGTGTTTGATTTAGAGTTCCAAATACATGTATCCCTATAGGAGAAAACAGAGTGAAACCTCAAAATGAAACCAGTTACTGTCAACGAACGGATTAACCTAGAAGAACGAAATTTGGTGAGCCACGTGTGATTGGTGTACTGATCATTACCTGAAAGTTTCATCAAGATTGGGTGAAAAAGTGTGTGCTGAGATTTCAGGCAACTCGTAGTTTTTTGGAAGCTTGGCAGGCCCTTTCCATGAAAGTGACTCTCGCCAGTCTCTGCTTAGGGCTACATCAACAGCAAACAAACCATAGAGATAGAACTTGAAACTGCTTTATTGTGTCAAGTTTCAAAGAGCTAGCACAAACCGTGTTTGATTTAGAGTTCCAAATACATGTATCCCTATAGGAGAAAACAGAGTGAAACCTCAAAATGAAACCGGTTACTGCCAACGAACGGTTTAACCTAGAAGAACGAAATTTGGCGAGCCAAGTGGGATTGGTGTACTGATCATTACCTGAAAGTTTCATCAAGATTGGGTGAAAAAGTGTGTGCTGAGATTTCAGGCAACTCGTAGTTTTTGGAAGCTTGGCAGGCCCTTTCCATGAAAGTGATTCTCGCCAGTCTCTGCTTAGGGCTACATCAACAGCAAACAAACCATAGAGATAGAACTTGAAACTGCTTTATTGTGTCAAGTTTCAAAGAGCTAGCACAAACCGTGTTTGATTTAGAGTTCCAAATACATGTATCCCTATAGGAGAAAACAGAGTGAAACCTCAAAATGAAACCGGTTACTGCCAACGAACGGTTTAACCTAGAAGAACGAAATTTGGCGAGCCAAGTGGGATTGGTGTACTGATCATTACCTAAAAGTTTCATCAAGATTGGGTGAAAAAGTGTGTGCTGAGATTTCAGGCAACTCGTAGTTTTTTGGAAGCTTGGCAGGCCCTTTCCATGAAAGTGATTCTCGCCAGTCTCTGCTTAGGGCTACATCAATAGCAAACAAACCGTAGAGATAGAACTTGAAACTGATTTATTGTGTCAAGTTTCAAAGAGCTAGCACAAACCGTGTTTGATTTAGAGTTCCAAACACATGTATCCCTATAGGAGAAAACAGAGTGAAACCTCAAAATGAAACCGGTTACTGCCAACGAACGGTTTAACCTAGAAGAACGAAATTTGGCGAGCCAAGTGGGATTGGTGTACTGATCATTACCTGAAAGTTTCATCAAGATTGGGTGAAAAAGTGTGTGCTGAGATTTCAGGCAACTCGTAGTTTTTTGGAAGCTTGGCAGGCCCTTTCCATGAAAGTGATTCTCGCCAGTCTCTGCTTAGGGCTACATCAATAGCAAACAAACCATAGAGATAGAACTTGAAACTGCTTTATTGTGTCAAGTTTCAAAGAGCTAGCACAAACCGTGTTTGATTTAGAGTTCCAAACACATGTATCCCTATAGGAGAAAACAGAGTGAAACCTCAAAATGAAACCGGTTACTGCCAATGAACGGTTTAACCTAGAAGAACGAAATTTGGCGAGCCAAGTGGGATTGGTGTACTGATCATTACCTGAAAGTTTCATCAAGATTGGGTGAAAAAGTGTGTGCTGAGATTTCAGGCAACTCGTAGTTTTTTGGAAGCTTGGCAGGCCCTTTCCATGAAAGTGATTCTCGCCAGTCTCTGCTTAGGGCTATATCAACAGCAAACAAACCATAGAGATAGAACTTGAAACTGCTTTATTGTGTCAAGTTTCAAAGAGCTAGCACAAACCGTGTTTGATTTAGAGTTCCAAATACATGTATCCCTATAGGAGATAACAGAGTGAAACCTCAAAATGAAACCGCTTACTGCCAACGAACGGTTTAAACTAGAAGAACGAAATTTGGCGAGCCAAGTGGGATTGGTGTACTGATCATTACCTGAAAGTTTCATCAAGATTGGGTGAAAAAGTGTGTGCTGAGATTTCAGGCAACTCGTAGTTTTTTGGAAGCTTGGCAGGCCCTTTCCATGAAAGTGATTCTCGCCAGTCCCTGCTTAGGGCTACATCAACAGCAAACAAACCATAGAGATAGAACTTGAAACTGCTTTATTGTGTCAAGTTTCAGAGAGCTCGCACAAACCGTGTTTGATTTAGAGTTCCAAATACATGTATCCCTATAGGAGAAAACAGAGTGAAACCTCAAAATGAAACCGGTTACTGTCAACGAACGGTTTAACCTAGAAGAACGAAATTTGGTGAGCCAAGTGGGATTGGTGTACTGATCATTACCTGAAAGTTTCATCAAGATTGGGTGAAAAAGTGTGTGCTGAGATTTCAGGCAACTCGTAGTTTTTTGGAAGCTTGGCAGGCCCTTTCCATGAAAGTGATTCTCGCCAGTCTCTGCTTAGGGCTACATCAACAGCAAACAAACCATAGAGATAGAACTTGAAACTGCTTTATTGTGTCAAGTTTCAAAGAGCTAGCACAAACCGTGTTTGATTTAGAGTTCCAAACACATGTATCCCTATAGGAGAAAACAGAGTGAAACCTCAAAATGAAACCGGTTACTGCCAATGAACGGTTTAACCTAGAAGAACGAAATTTGGCGAGCCAAGTGGGATTGGTGTACTGATCATTACCTGAAAGTTTCATCAAGATTGGGTGAAAAAGTGTGTGCTGAGATTTCAGGCAACTCGTAGTTTTTTGGAAGCTTGGCAGGCCCTTTCCATGAAAGTGATTCTCGCCAGTCTCTGCTTAGGGCTACATCAACAGCAAACAAACCATAGAGATAGAACTTGAAACTGCTTTATTGTGTCAAGTTTCAAAGAGCTAGCACAAACCGTGTTTGATTTAGAGTTCCAAATACATGTATCCCTATAGGAGAAAACAGAGTGAAACCTCAAAATGAAACCGCTTACTGCCAACGAACGGTTTAACCTAGAAGAACGAAATTTGGCGAGCCAAGTGGGATTGGTTTACTGATCATTACCTGAAAGTTTCATCAAGATTGGGTGAAAAAGTGTGTGCTGAGATTTCAGGCAACTCGTAGTTTTTTGGAAGCTTGGCAGGCCCTTTCCATGAAAGTGATTCTCGCCAGTCCCTGCTTAGGGCTACATCAACAGCAAACAAACCATAGAGATAGAACTTGAAACTGCTTTATTGTGTCAAGTTTCAGAGAGCTAAGACAAACCGTGTTTGATTTAGAGTTCCAAATACATGTATCCCTATAGGAGAAAACAGAGTGAAACCTCAAAATGAAACCGGTTACTGTCAACGAATGGTTTAACCTAGAAGAACGAAATTTGGTGAGCCAAGTGGGATTGGTGTACTGATCATTACCTGAAAGTTTCATCAAGATTGGGTGAAAAAGTGTGTGCTGAGATTTCAGGCAACTCGTAGTTTTTTGGAAGCTTGGCAGGCCCTTTCCATGAAAGTGATTCTCGCCAGTCTCTGCTTAGGGCTACATCAACAGCAAACAAACCATAGAGATAGAACTTGAAACTGCTTTATTGTGTCAAGTTTCAAAGAGCTAGCACAAACCGTGTTTGATTTAGAGTTCCAAATACATGTATCCCTATAGGAGAAAACAGAGTGAAACCTCAAAATGAAACCGGTTACTGCCAACGAACGGTTTAACCTAGAAGAACGAAATTTGGCGAGCCAAGTGGGATTGGTGTACTGATCATTACCTGAAAGTTTCATCAAGATTGGGTGAAAAAGTGTGTGCTGAGATTTCAGGCAACTCGTAGTTTTTTGGAAGCTTGGCAGGCCCTTTCCATGAAAGTGATTCTCGCCAGTCTCTGCTTAGGGCTACATCAATAGCAAACAAACCGTAGAGATAGAACTTGAAACTGCTTTATTGTGTCAAGTTTCAAAGAGCTAGCACAAACCGTGTTTGATTTAGAGTTCCAAACACATGTATCCCTATAGGAGAAAACAGAGTGAAACCTCAAAATGAAACCGGTTACTGCCAACGAACGGTTTAACCTAGAAGAACGAAATTTGGCGAGCCAAGTGGGATTGGTGTACTGATCATTACCTGAAAGTTTCATCAAGATTGGGTGAAAAAGTGTGTGCTGAGATTTCAGGCAACTCGTAGTTTTTTGGAAGCTTGGCAGGCCCTTTCCATGAAAGTGATTCTCGCCAGTCTCTGCTTAGGGCTACATCAATAGCAAACAAACCATAGAGATAGAACTTGAAACTGCTTTATTGTGTCAAGTTTCAAAGAGCTAGCACAAACCGTGTTTGATTTAGAGTTCCAAACACATGTATCCCTATAGGAGAAAACAGAGTGAAACCTCAAAATGAAACCGGTTACTGCCAATGAACGGTTTAACCTAGAAGAACGAAATTTGGCGAGCCAAGTGGGATTGGTGTACTGATCATTACCTGAAAGTTTCATCAAGATTGGGTGAAAAAGTGTGTGCTGAGATTTCAGGCAACTCGTAGTTTTTTGGAAGCTTGGCAGGCCCTTTCCATGAAAGTGATTCTCGCCAGTCTCTGCTTAGGGCTACATCAACAGCAAACAAACCATAGAGATAGAACTTGAAACTGCTTTATTGTGTCAAGTTTCAAAGAGCTAGCACAAACCGTGTTTGATTTAGAGTTCCAAATACATGTATCCCTATAGGAGATAACAGAGTGAAACCTCAAAATGAAACCGCTTACTGCCAACGAACGGTTTAAACTAGAAGAACGAAATTTGGCGAGCCAAGTGGGATTGGTGTACTGATCATTACCTGAAAGTTTCATCAAGATTGGGTGAAAAAGTGTGTGCTGAGATTTCAGGCAACTCGTAGTTTTTTGGAAGCTTGGCAGGCCCTTTCCATGAAAGTGATTCTCGCCAGTCCCTGCTTAGGGCTACATCAACAGCAAACAAACCATAGAGATAGAACTTGAAACTGCTTTATTGTGTCAAGTTTCAGAGAGCTCGCACAAACCGTGTTTGATTTAGAGTTCCAAATACATGTATCCCTATAGGAGAAAACAGAGTGAAACCTCAAAATGAAACCGGTTACTGTCAACGAACGGTTTAACCTAGAAGAACGAAATTTGGTGAGCCAAGTGGGATTGGTGTACTGATCATTACCTGAAAGTTTCATCAAGATTGGGTGAAAAAGTGTGTGCTGAGATTTCAGGCAACTCGTAGTTTTTTGGAAGCTTGGCAGGCCCTTTCCATGAAAGTGATTCTCGCCAGTCTCTGCTTAGGGCTACATCAACAGCAAACAAACCATAGAGATAGAACTTGAAACTGCTTTATTGTGTCAAGTTTCAAAGAGCTAGCACAAACCGTGTTTGATTTAGAGTTCCAAACACATGTATCCCTATAGGAGAAAACAGAGTGAAACCTCAAAATGAAACCGGTTACTGCCAATGAACGGTTTAACCTAGAAGAACGAAATTTGGCGAGCCAAGTGGGATTGGTGTACTGATCATTACCTGAAAGTTTCATCAAGATTGGGTGAAAAAGTGTGTGCTGAGATTTCAGGCAACTCGTAGTTTTTTGGAAGCTTGGCAGGCCCTTTCCATGAAAGTGATTCTCGCCAGTCTCTGCTTAGGGCTACATCAACAGCAAACAAACCATAGAGATAGAACTTGAAACTGCTTTATTGTGTCAAGTTTCAAAGAGCTAGCACAAACCGTGTTTGATTTAGAGTTCCAAATACATGTATCCCTATAGGAGATAACAGAGTGAAACCTCAAAATGAAACCGCTTACTGCCAACGAACGGTTTAACCTAGAAGAACGAAATTTGGCGAGCCAAGTGGGATTGGTGTACTGATCATTACCTGAAAGTTTCATCAAGATTGGGTGAAAAAGTGTGTGCTGAGATTTCAGGCAACTCGTAGTTTTTTTGGAAGCTTGGCAGGCCCTTTCCATGAAAGTGATTCTCGCCAGTCCCTGCTTAGGGCTACATCAACAGCAAACAAACCATAGAGATAGAACTTGAAACTGCTTTATTGTGTCAAGTTTCAGAGAGCTAAGACAAACCGTGTTTGATTTAGAGTTCCAAATACATGTATCCCTATAGGAGAAAACAGAGTGAAACCTCAAAATGAAACCGGTTACTGTCAACGAATGGTTTAACCTAGAAGAACGAAATTTGGTGAGCCAAGTGGGATTGGTGTACTGATCATTACCTGAAAGTTTCATCAAGATTGGGTGAAAAAGTGTGTGCTGAGATTTCAGGCAACTCGTAGTTTTTTGGAAGCTTGGCAGGCCCTTTCCATGAAAGTGATTCTCGCCAGTCTCTGCTTAGGGCTACATCAACAGCAAACAAACCATAGAGATAGAACTTGAAACTGCTTTATTGTGTCAAGTTTCAAAGAGCTAGCACAAACCGTGTTTGATTTAGAGTTCCAAATACATGTATCCCTATAGGAGAAAACAGAGTGAAACCTCAAAATGAAACCGGTTACTGCCAACGAACGGTTTAACCTAGAAGAACGAAATTTGGCGAGCCAAGTGGGATTGGTGTACTGATCATTACCTGAAAGTTTCATCAAGATTGGGTGAAAAAGTGTGTGCTGAGATTTCAGGCAACTCGTAGTTTTTTGGAAGCTTGGCAGGCCCTTTCCATGAAAGTGATTCTCGCCAGTCTGTGCTTAGGGCTACATCAACAGCAAACAAACCATAGAGATACAACTTGAAACTGCTTTATTGTGTCAAGTTTCAAAGAGCTAGCACAAACCGTGTTTGATTTAGAGTTCCAAACACATGTATCCCTATAGGAGAAAACAGAGTGAAACCTCAAAATGAAACCGGTTACTGCCAACGAACGGTTTAACCTAGAAGAACGAAATTTGGCGAGCCAAGTGGGATTGGTGTACTGATCATTACCTGAAAGTTTCATCAAGATTGGGTGAAAAAGTGTGTGCTGAGATTTCAGGCAACTCGTAGTTTTTTGGAAGCTTGGCAGGCCCTTTCCATGAAAGTGATTCTCGCCAGTCTCTGCTTAGGGCTACATCAATAGCAAACAAACCATAGAGATAGAACTTGAAACTGCTTTATTGTGTCAAGTTTCAAAGAGCTAGCACAAACCGTGTTTGATTTAGAGTTCCAAACACATGTATCCCTATAGGAGAAAACAGAGTGAAACCTCAAAATGAAACCGGTTACTGCCAATGAACGGTTTAACCTAGAAGAACGAAATTTGGCGAGCCAAGTGGGATTGGTGTACTGATCATTACCTGAAAGTTTCATCAAGATTGGGTGAAAAAGTGTGTGCTGAGATTTCAGGCAACTCGTAGTTTTTTGGAAGCTTGGCAGGCCCTTTCCATGAAAGTGATTCTCGCCAGTCTCTGCTTAGGGCTACATCAACAGCAAACAAACCATAGAGATAGAACTTGAAACTGCTTTATTGTGTCAAGTTTCAAAGAGCTAGCACAAACCGTGTTTGATTTAGAGTTCCAAATACATGTATCCCTATAGGAGATAACAGAGTGAAACCTCAAAATGAAACCGCTTACTGCCAACGAACGGTTTAACCTAGAAGAACGAAATTTGGCGAGCCAAGTGGGATTGGTGTACTGATCATTACCTGAAAGTTTCATCAAGATTGGGTGAAAAAGTGTGTGCTGAGATTTCAGGCAACTCGTAGTTTTTTGGAAG
>NW_027524580.1:0-30507 GCF_052094955.1 Ictidomys tridecemlineatus
GTCTCCAACCACTGCTCTCTGTAACAGTCCTCCTTCACCTCAGTCTTCAAACTCTGCTCTATGTAAGATCCTTTTGCCAACCAGTCTCCTAACTCTGCCCTCAATAACAGTCCTTCTGCACGCCAGTCTTCTACCTCTGCTCTATTTAACAGGCCTTCTGCACCCCAGTCTCCAAACTCTGCTCTCTGTAACAGGCCTTGTGAACCCCAGTCTCCAAACTCTTCTCTCTGCAACGATCATTCTACACCTCAGTTTCCAACATCTGCTCTGTGTAAGATCCTTCTGCAACCCAGTCTCCCAACTCTGGCTTCTCTAACAGTCCTTCTGCACACCATCTTCCAACTCTCCTCTTTGTAACAGGCCTTTTGCACCCCAGTTTCCAAAGTCTGTTCTCTATAAGAAGCCTTCTACACCCTAGTCTCCAACCTCTGCTCTGTGCAACAGTCCTTCTGCACCCCAGTCTAAAACCTGTTGTCTGTGCAACAGTCCTTCTGCACCTCAGTCTTAAAACGCTGTTCTCTGCTACGATCCTTTTGTACCTCAGTCCAACCTCTACTCTCTGTAACAGTTTTTCTGCACCTGGGTCCCCAACATCTGCTCTCTGTTAGATCCTTCTTCAACCCAGTCTCCAAACTCTGTGATCTGTAACAGTCATTCTAGGGCACTTCTCCACACTCTGCTCTCAGTAACAATCCTTCTGAACCCCAGTCTCCAACCTCTGCTCTCTTTAACAGTCTTTTTGCACCTCAGTCTCCAACCTCTGCTCTCTGCAACGATCCTTCTGCACCCCAGTCTCCAAAGTACCCTCTTCTCAACAGTCCTTCTGCACCTCAGACTCCAAATTCTGCTCTCTGCAACACTCCTTCTACACCCCAGACTTCAACCTCTTCTCCGTGTAACAGTCCTTCTTAACCTCAGTCTCCAACCTCTGCTCTCTGTAACAATCCTTCTGCACCCCAGTCTCCAACCTCTGCTCTCCGTAACAGTCGTTCTGCACCATATTCTCCAACCTCTGCTCTCTGTTACAGTCTTTCTATACCTCAGTCTCCAACCTCTGCTCTCTGTAACGGTCCCTCTACCACAATTTCAAACCTCTGCTTTCTGTAACAGTCCTTCTGCACCTCAGTCACCAAACTCTGCTCTCTGTAACAGTCCTGATGCACCTGAGTCTCCAACCTCTGCTCTATGTTACAGTCCTTCTGCACCTTAGTCTGAAACCTCTGCTCTCTGCACGATCCTTCTGAACCCCAGTCTCCAATCACTGCTCTCTGTAATATTCATTCTTCCCCACAGTCACCAACCACTGCTCTCTGTAAGATCCTTCTGCAACTCAGCCTCAAAACGCTGCTCTCTATAACAGTCCTTGTGACACCCAGTCTCCAACCTCTGCTCTCTGTTGCAGGCCTTATGCCCCCCAGTCTCCAAACTCTGCTCTCTTAAACAGTCCTTCTGCACGCCAGTCTGCAACCTCTGCTCTCTGTAAAGGTCCTTCTGCACCCCAGTCTCACACCTCTGCTTTCTGTATCATAATTCTTCACCCGAGTCTCCAAAGTCTGCTCTGTGTAACAGTCCTTCTGCATCTCAGTCTCTAACCTCTGCTTTCTGCAACATTCCTTCTGCACACCAGTCTCCAACCTGTGCTCTCTGTAATAGGCCTTCTGCACCGCAGTATCCCACCTCTTCTCTCTGTAACGATCCTTCTGCAGTCCAGTCTCCACCTCTGCTGTCTTCAATGATTCTTCTGCAACTCGGTATCCAACTTCTGTTTTCTTCAATGATCGTTCTGCCCCTTATTCTCAAATCTCTACTCTCTGTAACTATGTTTCTGCACTTCCGTCTCCAACCTCTGCTCTTTGCAACCATCCTTCTGCACCCCTTTCTCCAACCTCTGCTCTCTGCAACGATCCTAATGTGCCCCAGTCTCCGACATATGCTCTCTGTAACGGTTCTTCTGCACCCCATTCTCAAAACTCTGTTTTTTGTGTAAGTCCTTCTGAACAACAGTTTCCAACCTATGCTCTCTGTAACAGTCCTTCTGCACCTCTGTCTCCAACCTCTGAACTCTGCAACCTTACTTGTTCACCCCATTCTCTAACTCTGCTCTCTGTAACAGTCCTTCTGCACCCCATTCTCTAACCTCTGGACTCTGCAACAGTCCTTCTGTAACACAGTCTCCAACCTCTGCTGTCTGTATCAGTCCTTCTGCACCCCAGTCTCGAACCTCTGTTCTCTGTAACAGTCCTTCTACACTCCAGTCTTCAACCTCTGCTCTGTGGAACAGTCCTTCTGCAACCCAGTTTCCAATCGCTCCTCTCTGATACCGTTGTCCTTCTGCATCCCAGTCTCCAACATCTGCTTTCTGCAACCATCTTTCTGCACCCAAGTCTCCGACCTCTGCTCTCTGAACGGATCCTTCTGCACAAAAGTTTCCATCCTCTGCTCTCTGCAATAATCCTACTGCACCACAGTCGCCACCCTCTGCTCTCTGTAATAATCGTTCTGCACTGCAGTCTCCAAACTCTGCTCTAAGTAATATTCTACTGCAACCCAGTCTCCAAACTCTGCTCTCTGTAACAGCCCTTCTGTATGCAGCCTCCAACCTCTGCTCTCTGTAACACTCCTTTTGCACCCAAGTCTCCAAACTCTGCTCTCTGTATCAGTCCTTCTGCAGCCCAGTCTCCAAACTCTGCTCTCTATAACACTCTTTATGCATCTCAGTCTCCTACATCTGCTCTCTGCAACAGTTCTTCTGCACTGCAGTCTCCAACATCTGCACTCTGAAACAGTTCTTCTCCACTCCAGTCTCCAACCTCTGCTCTCTGTAACAGTCCTACTGTATTGCAGTCTCCAGATTCTGCTCTCTGTATTGGTCCTTCTGCACCTCAGTCTCCAACCTCTGCTTTCTGTATCAGTCCTTCTGCACCCCAGTCTCCAACCTCTGCTATCTGAAACAGTCCTTCAGCACCTCAGTCTCCAACTTATATTTATTGCTAAAGGCCTTCTGCACCCAAGTATCCAACACCTGCTCGCTGCAACAGTCCTTCTTCACCCCAGTTTACAAACTCTGCTATCTACAACAGTCCTTCTGCACCCCAGTCTCCAAACACTACTCTATGTAACACTCTTTCTGAACCCAAGTCTCCAACCTCTGCTCTCTGCAACAGTCTTTCTACACCCCAGTCTTCAACCTCTTCTCTGTTTAACAGTCCTTCATCACCCAAGTCTCCAACCTATACTCTCTGTAACAGTCGTTCTGCAGCATATTCTCCAACCTTTGCTCTCTGTTACAGTCTTTGTATACCACAATCTTCAACCTCTGCTCTCTGTAACAGTCCTCCTGTACTGCAGTCTCCAAATTCTGCTCTCTGTAATGGTCCTTCTGCACCTCAGTCTCCAACCTCTGCTTTCTGTATCAGTCCTTCTGCACTCCAGTCTTCAACCACTGCTCTCTTTAACAGTCGTCCTGCACCTCAGTCTCAAACCCCTGCTCTCTAAAATCCTTCTGCAACCCAGCCTCAAAACTCTGCTCTTTATACCAGTCCTTCTGCAACCCAACCTCAAAACTCTGCTCTCTATAACTGTACTTCTGCAACCAGTCTCCAACCTCTGCTCTCTGTAGAAGGCCTTCTGCACCCCAGTCTCCAAACTCTGTTCTCTGAAACAGTCCTTGTGCACGCTAGTCTCCGACCTTTATTCTCTTTAATGGTCCTTCTGCACCCCAGTCTCCCACCTCAGCTTTCTGTATCATTATTCTTCACCCAGTCTCCAACGTCTTCTCTGTGTAACAACAGTCCTTCTGCATCTAAGTCTCCAAATTTTGCTCTCTGCAACAGTCCTTCTGCACCCCAGTTTCCAACCTCTGCTTTCTGCAACATTCCTTCTGCACCCCAGTCTCCAACCTGTGCTCTCTGTAACAGTCCTTGTGAACACCAGTCTCCCACCTCTGCTCTCTATAACGATTCTTCTGCAGCCCAGTCTCCACCTATGCTCTCTGCAACGATTCTTGTGCAACTCAGTCTACATACTCTGCTCTCTGTAACAGTCCTTCTGCACCTCAGGATTCAACATTTGCTCTCTGCAACATTTCTTCTACACCCAGGTCTTCAAACTGTGCTCTCTGTAACTGTGCTTCTGCACCTCAGTCTGAAAACGCTGCTCTCTGCAACAATCCTTCTGCACCCCAGTCTGTAACCTCTGCTCTTGTAACACTCCTTCTGCACTTCTGTCTCCAAAAGGCTCTCTGTAAGATCATTCTGCAACCCTGTCTCGAAAATGTGCTATCTGTAACAGTTCTTCTACAACCCAGTCTGCAACCTCTGCTCTCTGCACAGTCCTACTGCACCCCAGTCTCCAACCTCTGCTCTCTATAACAGTTTTTCTGTACCTCAGTCACAAACATCTGCTCTTTGTAACAGCCCTTCTGCACCCCAGTCTCCAAACTCTGCTCTTTGTAACAGCCCTTCTGCACCCCAGTCTCCAAACTCTGCGCTCTGTAACAGTTCTTCTGAACCCCAGTCTCGTACCTCTGCTCTCTGTAACAGTCCTTCTGCACCCGAGTCTCCAAACTCTGCTGTCTGTAACAATCCTTCTGCACCCCCAGTCTCCAACCTTTTCTCTATGTGCAGTTGTTCTGCACCACAATCTCCAACCTCTGCTCTCTGTAATGGAACTTCTGCAACCCAGTCTCAATCATCTGCTCTCTGCAAGGATCCGTCTTCCACCCATTCTTCAAACTCTGCTCTCTGTAACAGTTTTTTTGTATCACAGTCTACAACTTCTTCTCTTTTAATGGTCCTTCTGCTCACCAATTGCCAAACTCTGGTTTCTGTAACAGTCGTTCTACACCTCAGACTGCAAACTCTGCTCTTTGTAAAAGTACTTCTGCTCCTCATTCTGAATCCTCTGCTCTCTGTAACTATCCTTCTGCACCCCAGTCTTCAACAAGTGCTCTCTGTAAAAGTTCTTCTGCACCTCAGTCTCCAACGTCTGTTTTCTGCAACAGTCCTTCTGCACCCCAGTCTCAAACCTCTTCTCTCTTCAACAGTCCTTCTAAACCCCAGTCTCCAAACTCTGTGGTCTGCAATGATCCTTCTGCTCCACAGTCTCCAACGTCTTTTCTCTGCAACAGTCTTTCTGACCCCAGTCTCCAGCCTCTGCTCTCTGATAGATCCTTCTGCACCCCAGGTTCCAAACACTGCTCTCTGTGACATTCCTTCTGAACCCCAGTCTCAAGACTCTTCTCTTTGTAACAGAACTTCTGTACCACAGTCTCCAATCTCTGCTCACTGCAACATTTCCTCTCAACACCACTCTCTAAACTGTGCTCTCTGTAACTGTCTTTCTGACCCCAGTCTTCAACCTCTGCTCTGTAACAATCCTTCTGCACCTCAGTCTTCAACCTCTGCTCTCTGCAACGATCCTTCTGAACCCCAGTTTAAAACCTCTGCTCTCAGTAACAGTCCTTCTACACCTCTGTCTCCAACCTCTCCTCTTCATACCAACCTTCTGCACCTCAGTCTCCAACGTCTGCTCTCTTTAACAGTCCTTCTGCACCTCAGTCTCCAACCAATGTTTTCTGTAACAGTTCTTCTGCACCACAGTCTCCAACGTCTACTCTCTGCAACAGTCCTTCTTCACCCCAGTCTCCAACCTCTGCTCTCTGCAACACTTCTTCTGCAACCCAGTCTCAAACCTCTGCTCTCTGTAACAATCCTTCTTCACCTCAGTCTCAAAACTCTGTACTCTACAACGTTCCTTCTGCACCTCAGTCTCAAACCTCTACTCTCTGTAACACTTCTTCTGCACCTCATTCTCCAAGCTCTTCTCTCTGTAGTAATCTTCTCCAACCTAATCTCCAAACTCTTCTCTCTGTAACAGTCCTTTGCACACCAGTCTCCAAACTGTGCTCTCTGCACTGATCCTTCTTCACACCAGTCTCTAACCTCTGTTCTCTGAAACAGTCCTACTCCACAGTCTCCAAACTTTGCTCTCCTTGATGGTCCTTCTGCACCCCAATTTCCAAACTCTGCTTCCTGTAACAGTCCTTCTGCACATCAGTCTCCAAACTCTGCTCTCTGTAACACTCCTTCTACAACTCAGACTCCAACCTGTGCTTTCTGTAACAGTCCTTCTGCACCAATGTCTTCAACCTCTGCTCTCTGTAACAATACTTCTAAACCCCTGTCAACAACCTCTGCTCTCTGTAATATCCTTCTGAAACCGAGTCTCCAAACTCTGCTCTTTGTAACAGTGCTTCTGCACACCGGTCTCCAAACTTTGCTCTCATCAAAGATCCTTCCTCACCAAAGACTCCAACCTCTGCACTCTGCAACAATCCTTCTGTACCCAGTCTCCAATATGTGCTCTCTGCAACAGTCCTTCTGCACCTCAGTCTGAAACTCTGCTCACTGCAACGACCCTCCTTCACCCCAGTCTTTAACCTCTGCTCTCTGCAACAGTCCTTCTGCATCCCAGTCTTCAATATCTGCTCTCTGCAACAGTCATTCTGCAACTCAGTCTAAAATCTGTGCTCTCTGCAATGATCCTTCTGCACCTCAGTCTCCTAACTCTGGTTTTTGTAAGACCCTTCTGCACCCAGTTTCCAGACTCTGCTTTTGGCAACAGTGCTTCTGCACCCTAGTCTCAAACCTCTGCTCTCTGTAAGATCCTTATGCACTCCAGTCTCCAAACTCTGCTCTCTGTAACAATCCTTCTGCACCCCAGTCTCCAACATCTGCTCTCTGCAACAGTTCTTCAGCACTTCAGACTGATAACTCTGCTCTCTTCAACGATCGTTCTGCATCCCAGTCTCCTACCTCTACTCTCTGCAACAGTCCTTCTGAACCTCAGTATCCTAACTCTGCTCTCTTTAACATACTTCTGTAACCCAGGCTCCAAACTCTGCTTCTGTAACAGGTCTTCTGCACCCCATTCTCCAACCACTTCTCTCTGCAATGATTCTTCTCCACCCCAGTCTCCAACCTCTGCTCTCTGCAACAATCCATTTGCTCCCCAGTCTCCAACCTCTGCTCTCTGCAACAGTCCATTTGCTCCCCAGTCTCCAAACTCTGCTATCTGTAAGATCCATCTGAACCCCAGTCTTTAACCTCTGCTCTCTGTAACAGTCCTCCTGCACCCCAGTCTTCAAACTCTGCTCTTTGTAACCGTCCTTGTGCACCTCAGTCTCCAACCTCTGCTCTCTGTAACAGTCCTTCTGCAGCCCAGTCTGAAACATCTACTCTCTGCAACAGTCCTTCTTCACTGCAGACTCCAATCTCTGATTTCTGTATCAGTCCTTCTGCACCCCAGTCTCCACCTTCTGTTCTCTCTAAGAGTCCTTCTGCACCTCAGTCTCCAACCTCTGCTCTCTGAAACAGTACTTTTGGAACCCCAGTCTCCAACATTTGCTCTCTGCAACAGTCCTTCTGCAACTCAGTCTGAAAACTCTGCTCTCTGCAACTATCATTCTGCACCTCAGTCTCCTACCTTTGCTCTCTGTAAGACCCTTCTGCATCCCAGTCTCCAAACTCTGCTCTCTGTAACAGTCCTTCTGAACAACAGTTCTCAAAATCGGCTCTCTGTAATAGAAATTCTGCAACCCAGTCTCAAACCTCTGTTCTCTGTAACAGGCCTTGTGAAACCCAGTCTCCAACCTCTTCTCTCTGCAGTGATTTTTCTCCACAAAAGTCTCAAACCTCTGCTCTCGGCAAAAGTCCTTCTGCATCCTTGTCTCCAACCTCTGCTCTCTGTAAGATCCTTATGCACTTTAGTCGTGGACCTCTCCTCTCTGTAACAATCTTTCTGCACCCCAGTCTCCAACATCTGCTCTCTGCAATAGTTCTTCTGCACCGCAATCTGAAAACTATGCTCTCTGCAACGACCTTTCTGCACCCCAGTCTCCTACCTCTGCTCTCTTTAACAGTCCTTCTGCACCTCTGTCTCCCAACTCTGCTCTTTTCAGATCCGTCTGCAACCCAGTCTTTAAACTCTGCACTCTGTAACAGTCCTGCTGCACAAAAGTCTCCAACCTCAGATCTCTGTAACAGTCCTTCTGCACCTCAGTCTCCAAACTCTGCTCTCTGTAACAGTCCTTCTTCAACTCAGACTCAAACCTCTGCTCTCTATAACAGTCTTTCTGTACCGCAGTCTGAAACCTCTGCTCTCTGCATGATCCTTCTACACCCAGTCTCCAACCACTGCTCTCTGTAAGAGTCCACCTACACCTCAGTAACCAAACTCTGCTCTTTGTAAGATCCTTCAGCAACCCAGTCTCCTAACACTGCTCTCTATAACAGTTGTACTGCACCCTACTCTCCAACCTCTCCTCTATGTAACAGGCCTTCTGCACGGCAGTCTCCAAACTCTGCTCTCTGCAACGATATTTCTGCACCCCAGTCTCCAAACACTGCTCTCTGCAATGATCCTAATGCACCCCACTCTCCAACCTCTGATCCCTGCAACAGTACTTCTGCACCTCAGTCTCCAACTTCTGCTCTCTTTATGATCCTTCTGTACCTGTGTCTCCAAGCTATGCTCCTTGCAACTATCCTTCTGCACCCCAGTCTCCAACCGATTCTTTATGTAAAAGAAATTCTGCACCTCAGTCTCCAATCTCTGCTCTCTGCAACAGTCCTTCTGCACTGCAGACTCCAATCTCTGCTCTCTGCGACAGTCCTTCTGCACTGCAGACTCCAATCTCTGCTCTCTGCGACAGTCCTTCTGCACTGCAGACTCCAATCTCTGATTTCTGTATCAGTCCTTCTGCACCCCAGTCTCCAACTTCTGCTCTCTCTAAGAGTCCTTCTGAACCTCAGGCTCCAACCTCTGCTCTCTGCAACAGTCCTTCTGTACCCCAGTATAAAACATCTGCTCTCTGCAATAGTCCTTCTGAACCCCAGTCTCCAAACTCTGCTATCTGCAACAGTCCTTCATCACCCCAGTCTCCAAACTCTGCTCTCTGCAACGATCTTCTGCACCACAGTTCCAAAATCTGCACTTTGCAACAGTCCTTCTGCACCTCAGTCTGAAAACTCTGCTCAGTGTAACATTCCTTCTCCACCCCAGTCTCCAACATCTGTCCTCTGCAACAGTCCTTCTGCTCCCCAGTCTCTGAGATTTGCTCTTTGTAACAGTCCTTCTGTACCAGAGTCTCCAACTTCTACTCTTTGAAACGGTCCTTCTACACACCAGTCTCCAAACTCTGTTCTCTTTATCTATCCTTTTGCACCTCAGTATCAACCTGTGCTCTATTTAAGAGTCCTTCTGCACACCAGTCTCCAACCTCTGCTCTCGGTAACAGTCCTATACAGCAGTCTCCAAACTCTGCTCTCCTTAACGGTCCTCCTGCACACCAATTTCCAAAATCTACTTCCTGTAACAGTCCTTCTGCACCTGAGTCTCCAAACTCTGCTCTCTGTAACAGTCCTTCTACACCTCAGTCTCCAACCGATGCTCTCTGTAACACTCCTTCTGCACCTCAGTCTGAAAATTCGGCTCTCTGCATGATCCTTCTGCACCCCAGTCTCCAACCACTGCTCTTGGTAACAGTCCCTCTGCACCTCAGTTTCCAATCTCTGCTCTCTGTAAGATCCTTCATCAACCCAGTCTCAAACCACTTCTCTCTGTAACAGACCTTCTGCACCCAAGTCTCTAAATTCTTCTCTCTAGAACGATTCTGCTCCACACCAGTCTCAAACCTCTGCTCTCTGCAACAGTCCTTTTGCACACAGTCGACAACCTGTACTCTCTGCAACAGTCCTTCTGCACCCCAGTCTCCAATCTGTGCTCTCTGTAACTATCCTTCTGCACCGCAGTCTCCAACCTCTGCTCTATGTAACAGGACTTCTGCACCTCAGGTTCCAACCTTTGCTGTCTGCAACAGTCCTTCTGCACTCCAGTCTCCAACCTCTGCTCTCTGCAACTGTCCTTCTTCACCACAGTCTACAAACTCTGCTATCTTTAAGATCCTTCTGCACTTCAGTTTCCAAACTCTGCTCTCTGTAACATTCCTTCTTCACTCCGGAATTTATCCCCTGCTTTCAGCAAGTGTCCTGCGGCACCCCAGTCTCCAACGTCTGTCCTCTGCAACAGTCCTTCTACTCACAAATTTCCAACATTTGCTCTCTGTAACAGTCCTTCTGTACCGCAGTCTCCAAACTCTGCTCTCCATAACGTGCCTTCTGCACCCCAGTCTCCAAACTCTGCTTTCTATATCAGTCCTTCTAAACACCAGTCTCAAACCTGTGCTTTCTGTATCTATCCTTCTGCACCTCAGTCTCTAACCTGTGCTCTCTGTAACATTCCTTCTGCAACCCAGTCTCCAACCTCGGCTCTCGGTAACAGTTTTTCAATACCGCAATCTTCAAACTCTGGTCTCTGTAACAATCCTTCTGCACCCCAATTTCCAACCTCTTCTTTCTGTAACAGTCCAACTGCACCTCCGTCTGCAAATTCTACTCTCTGTAAGATCCTTCTGCAACCCTGTATTTAACCTCTGCTCTCTGTAAATGTCCTTCTGCACCCGAGTCTCCAAACTCTGCTCTCTGTAACACGAATTCTGCACCTCAGTCTCCAACCTATAGACTCTGCACCAGTCTTTCTGCACCCCAGTCTCCAAACTCTGCTCTCTACAACAGTCCTTCTGCACCTCAGTCTCCAACCTCTGCTCTTTCCAATGGTCATTATGCACCCCAGTCTCCAACATCTGTTTTCTGCAACAGTCTTTCTTTACCTCAGTCTCCAACCTCCGCTCTCTAAAACAGTCCTTCTGCTCCCCAGTCTCCAACATATGCTCTCTGTAACAGTCCGTCTACACCCAAGTCTCCAAACTCTGTTCTCTGTAGCAGTCCTTCTGTACTGCTGTCTCCAACCTTTGCTCTCTTTAACTGTCATTGTCCACACCAGTCTCTAAACTGTGCTTTTTGTATCAGTCCTTCGGCACCCCAGTCTCCAACCTCTGCTCTCTGTTACACTCCTTTTACACCTCAGTCTCAGACCTCTGCTCTCTGCAACAGTCCTTCTGCACCTCAGTCTCCAACATCTGCTTTCTTTGACAGGCCTTCTTCACCCCATCTCCAACCTCTTCTCTCTTTAACGATTTTTTTCCACCCCCGTCTCCAAACTCTGCTCTCTGTAAGGGTCTTTCTCCACCCCAGTCTCAAACTCTGCTTTTCTATATCAGTCCTTCTGCACCACAGTCTCCGACCTCTTCTCTCTGCAACACTCCTTCTGCACCACAGTCTTCAACCTGTGCTCTCTGCAAAATTTATTCTGCACCCCAGTCTCCAACCTGTGTTCTCTTTAACAGTCCTTCTTCACCCCAGTCTCCAACCTCTGCTCTCTGTAACGATTCTTCTGCAACACAGTCTCCACCTCTTTTCTCTGCAACAATCCTTCTGTACCTCAGTCTCCAGACTCTGTACTCTCTAACAGTCCTGCTGTACCTCAATCTCCAAACTCTGCTCTCGGTAAGACCCTTGTAAAACCCAGTCTCCAAACTCTGATTTCTGGATCAGTCTCTAACCTCTGCCCTCTCCAATGATCCTTCTGAACCCCAGTCTAAATCCTCTGCTCTCTCTAACAGTCTTTCTGTACTGCAGTCTTCAAACTCTGCATTTTGTAACCGTCCTTCTGCACCCCAGTCTTCAACCTGTTCTTTCTGCAATGATTCTTCTGCACCCCAGTCTCCATCGTCTTCTCTCTGCAACAGTCCTCCTGCACCCCAGTCTCCAAACTCTGCTCTCTGTAAGATCTTTCTGCACCTCAGTTTCCAAACTCTGCTCTCTGTAACATTCCTTCTCCACCCCAGTCTCCCACCTCTGCTCTTTTCAACGGTCTTTCTGCACCCCAGTCTCCAACCTCTGTTATCTGCAACAGTCGTTCTGCACCCCATTCTCCAACCTCTGCTCTCTGCAACAGTCCTTCTGCACCACAGTGTCCACCATCTGCTCTCTGCCACAGTCCTTCTGTACACTAGTCTCCAATGTCCACTCTCGGTATCAGTCCTTATGTACTGCAGTCTCCAACCTCTGCTCTCTGTAACGTTCCTTATGCACCCCAGTTTCCAAAGTCTCTTTTCTGTATCAGTCCTTCCTCACCCCAGTCTCATAACTCTACTCTCTGAAACAGTCCTTCTGTACATCAGTCTCTAAACTCTGCTCTCTGCAACAGTCTTTCTTCATCCCAGTCCCCAACCTCTGCTCTCTGCAACAGTCCTTTTACACCCCAGTCTCCAACATCTGCTATCTGCAACAGTCCTTCTACACCTCTGTCTCTAAACTCTACTGTCTTTAACTTTCCTTCTGCACCTCAGTCTCCAACCTCTGCTCGCTGTAAGAGTCCTTCTGCACTCCAGCCTCTAACATCTCCTCACTGCAACCGTCCGCCTCAACCCAGTCTTTAACGTCTGCACTCTCAACAGTCCTTCTGCACCTCAGTCTGAAAACTCTGCTCTCTGCAAGTATCCTTCTGCACCCCAGTCTCCAACCTCTGCTCTCTGTAACAGTCCTACTGCACCTCAGTCTCCAAACTCTGCTCTATATAAGATCCTTCTGCAACCCAGTATCAAAACTCTGCTCTCTGTAACAGTCCACCTGCTCCCCAGTCTCGAAACTCTGCTCTCTGTAACAGGCCTTCTGCACCCCAGTCTACAAACTCAGCTTCAACACCCAAGTATCCAACCTATTCTCTCTGCAACGATCCTTATACACCCCAGTCTCCAACATCTGAACTCTGCAACAGTTCTTCTGCACCCCAATGTGCAACCTCTGCTCTCTGTAAAAGTCGTTCTGTAAAAGAGTCTCCAACTTCTGCTCTCTGTAAGGGTCCTTCTGCACCGCAGTCTCCCAACTCTGCTATCTATATCAGTCCTTCTGCACCCCAGTCTCCAAACTCCGCTCTCTGTAACAGTCCTTCTGAACCTCATCTCCAACCTCTTCTCTTTGCAGCAGTCCTTCTGCACCTCAGCTTCAACCTCTTCTCTCTACAACAGTCCTTTTGCACTCTAGTCTCCGATCTCTGCTTTCCATAACAGTCCTTCTGCACCCCAGTTTCCAATCTCTGCTCTCTGTAAGATTCATCTGCAACCCAGTCTCCAACCTCTGCTCTCTGTAAAATTTTTCAGGGCCTCAGTCTCCAACCTCTTCTCTCTGTAACAATCCTTCTTAAAGTTAGTCTCCAAACGCTGCTCTCAGCAACGGTCCTTCTGCACCTAAGTCTCGAAACTCCATTCTCTGCAACAGTTTTTCCGCACCCCAGTCTCCAAACTCTTCATTCTGCAACAGTCCTTCTGCACCCCAGTCTCCAACCTCTGCTCTCTGTAACAATCCTTCTGCACCTCAGCCTCCAACCTCTGCTCTCTGCAACGGTCCTTCTGCACCCCTGTCTCCAAACTCTGTTGTCTCCTACAGTCCTCCTTAACCTCAGTCTTCTGCACCCCAATCTCCAACCCCTACTCTCTGCAACAGTCCTTCTGCACCCCATTCTCCAACCTACTCTCTACAACAGTCCTTCTGCACCTAAGTCTCCAACATCAGATCTCTGCAACAGTCCTTCTCCTCCCCAGTCTCCAATCTCTGCTCTCTGTAACAGTTCCTCTGTACTGCAATTTCCAAACTCTTCTCTCTGTAACTGTCTTCTGAACCCCAGTCTTTAACAACTGCTTTCTCTATCAGTCCTTCTGCACTAAAGTCTCCAACCTCTTCTTTCTGTAACAGGCCATCTGCACCTCAATCTCCATATTCTGCTCGCTGCAAAGGTTTTTGGCACCCCAATACCCAACCTCTGCTCGCTGCAACAGTCCTCTTACACCCAAGTCTCAAAACTCTTCACTCCGCAACAGTCCTTCTGCACCTCTGTCTCCAACATCTGCTCTCTGCAATGGTATTTTGCACCTCACTATTCAACATCTATCTCTGTAACAGTCATTCTACACCTCAGTCTCCATCCTCTGCTCTCTGTAACAGGCCTTCTGCACACAAGTCTCTGAACTCTGATCTCTTTAACAGTCCTTCTGCACGCCAATCTCCAACCTCTGCTCTCTGGAGCAGTCCTTCTGCACCTCAGTCTCAAAACTCTGCTCTCTGTAAGATCCTTCTGCACCACAGTCTTCAAACTCTGCTCTCAGTATCAGTCCTGCACCTTAGTCTCCAAACATGCTCTCTGTAACAGTTTTTCTGCACCTCAGTCTTCAACAACTGCTCTCTGATACAGTCTTTCTGCACCCCATTCTCCAACCTCTGCTTTCTAGAACAGTCCTTCTATACCCCAGTATCCATAATCTACTCTCTGCAACGATCCTTCTTCACCCCAGTCACCAACGTCTGCTCTCTGTAACAATCCTTCTGCACCACAGTCTCCAAATTTTCCTCTCTGTAAGATCCTTGTGCACCCCAGTTTCAAACTCTGCTCTCTGTAACATTCCTTCTGCACCCCAGTCTCCAAAGTTTGCTCTCTGCAATGGTCCCTCTGCACTCTACTCTCCAACCTTGTTCTCTACAACAGTTCTTCTGTACCACAGTCTTCAACCTCTGTTAACTGTAAGGGTTATCCTGAACCCCAGTCTCAAACCTTTGCTTTCTGTATCAGTCCTTCTGCACCACAGTCTCCAAACTCTGCTCACTGTAACAGTCCTTCTGCACCTCATTCAGCAACATCTGCTCTCTGCAACAGTCCTTTCTCACCCAAGTCTTTAAAATCTGCTCTCTGCAATAGTACTTTTTCACCGAAGTCACCAACCTCTTCTCTCTGTAGCAGTCCTTCTGCACCTCAGACTCCAACCTCTGCTCTGTGCAACAGTCCTTCTGCGCCCCAATCTCGAACCTCTGCTCTCTGCAACAGTCCTTCTGCACCTCAGTGTCCAAACTCTGCTCTCTGTAAGATCTTTCTGAAACCCAGTCTCCAACATATGCTTTCTGCAATGGTCCTTCAGCACCAGAGTCTCCAACCTCTTTTCTCTACAACATTTATTGTGCACCCCAGTCTTCAAACTTTGGTCTCTGTAACAGTCCTTCTGTTCCGCAGTCTCAAACCTCTGTTCTCTGTAAGGGTCCTTCTGCACCCCATCTCCAACCTCTGCTTTCTGTAACAGTCTTTCTGCAACCCAGTCTTCAAAGTCTGCTTTCTTTATCCGTCTTTCTGCACACCAGGCTTCAACCTCTGCTCTCTGTAACAGTCCTTCTGCACCCAAGTCTCCAAACTCTGCTCTCTGCAACAGTCCTTCGGCACTCCAGTCTCCAAACACTGCACACTGCAACAGTCTTTCTGCACCCCAGTCTCCAACCTCTGTTCTCTGTAACAGTCCTTCTGCAAATCAGTCTCCAACCTCTGTTCTCTGTAAGAGGGCTTCTGCACGCCAGTCTACAACCTCTCCTCTCTGTAACATGACTTCTGCATTCAAGTCTCTAAACTCTACTCTCTTTAACAGTCCTTCTGCACCCCAGTCTCCAATTTCTGCTCTCATTATCAGTACTGCACCCCAGTTTCCAAACACTGCTCTCTGTAACAGTTTTTCTGCACATCAGTCTTTAAAAACTGCTATCTGCAAGAGTTCTTCTGCACCCCAGTCTCCAACCTCTGCTCTCTAGAACAGTCCTTCTATACCACAGTCTCCATAATCTACTCTCTGCAATGATCCTTCTGCACCCTAGTCTCCAACGTCTGCTCTCTGCAAAATTCCTTCTGCACTCTAGTCTCCAAACTTTCCTCTCTGTGAGATCCTTCTGCACCCCAGTTTCCAAACGCTGCTCTTCGTAACATTTCTTCTGTACCCCAGTCTCCAACCTGTTCTCTAAAAAAGTTCTTATGTACCAGAGTCTTCAACCTCTGTTCTCCATAAGAGTCCTTCTGAACCCCAGTCTCCAACCTCTGCTCTTTGTAACAGTCCTTCTTCACCTCAGTCTCCAAACTTGCTCTCTGCAACAGTCCTTCTGCACCCGAGTCTCCAACATCTGCTCCAGGTAACAGTTCTACTGCACCCCAATCTCCAAACTCTGCTCTCTGTAACACTCCTTTTTCTCCCCAGTCTCCACACTCTGATCTCTGTAACAATCCTTCTGGACCCCAGTCTCCAACCTCTGCTCTCTACAACAGTCTTTCTGCTCCTAAGTCTCCAACCTCTATGGTCTACAAAAGTCCTTCTGCACCTCCGTCTTCAAACTCTGTTCTCTGTAAGATCCTTCTGAAACCCATTCGTCAAACTCTGCTCTGTGAAACAGTCCTTCTAAACCTTAGTCTCCAAACTCTGCTCTCTGTAACAGACCTTCTGCACCCCAGTCTTCAACCTCTGCTCTCTGTAACAGTCCTTCTTCACCCCAGTCCCAAACCTGTGCTCTCTACAAGGATTCTTCTGCACCCCAGTCTCCAAACTCTGCTCTCTGTGACAGTCTTTATGCTCCCCAGGATCTAATATCTGCTCTCTACTACAGTCTTTTTGCACAACAGTGTGAAAAATCTGCACTCTGAAACAGTCCTACTGGTCCCCAGTTTCCAACCTTTGCTCTCTGAAACAGTCCTTCTGAAACTCAGTCTTCAAAATGATCTCTGTAAGTTCCTTCTGCAACCCTGTCTCGAAACTGTGCTATCTGTAACAGTGCTTCTGCACCCTAGTCTCCAAACTCTGCTCTCTGTAACAGGCCTTCTGCACCCCACTCTCCAACCTCTGCACTCAATAATAGGCCTTCTGCAACCCCAGTCTCCATCCTCTTCTCTCTGCAATGATCCTTCTTCACCTCAGTCTCCAACCTCTGCTCTCTGCAAAGTTTCTTCTGAACCCCAGTCTCCAAACTCTGTTCTCTGCATCAGTCCTTCTGCACCCAAGTCTGCAACATCTGCTCTCTATAACAGTCCTTCTGTACCGCAGTCTACAAGATCTGCTCTCTGTAACGGTCCTATTGCACCCCAGTCTCCAACTTCTGCTTTCTGTATCAGTTCTTCTGCACCCCAAATCACCAAACTCTGCTCTCTGTAACAGTTCTTCACACTTCAGTCTCCATCTTCTGCTATCTGCAACGGTCCTTCTTCACCCCAGTCTCCAACTTCTGCTCTCTGCAACATTTCTTTTGCACTCCAGTCTCCATCTGTGCTCTCTGTAACTGTCCTTCGGCACCCCAGTCTCCAAACTCTTTTTTCTGCATTACTCCTTCTGCACCCCATGCTCCGAACTCAGCTCTCTCTAACAGTCCTTGTGTACTGAAGTCTCAAATCTCTGCTTTGTGTAACGGTCGTTCTGCACCCCAGTCTTCACACTCTGCTTTCTGTATCAGTTTTCCTGCACCCCAGTCTCCAACCTCTGCCCTCTATAACAGTCCTTTCTCTATCTCAGTTCCCAACTTCTTCTCTCTGCAAAAGTCCTTCTGCACCCCAGTCTCAAAACTCTGCTCTCTGCAAAATTCCTTCTACACTCCAGTCTCAAACCTCTACTATGCGCAACGAACTTTCTGCACCCCAGTCTCCAACGTCTGCTCTATGCAACAGTTATTCTGCACCCCAGTCTCCATCCTCTGCTCTCTGTAAGAATCCTTCTGCACCCCAGTCTCCCACCTCTCCTCTCTGTAAAAGTTCTTCTGTACCGCAGTCTCCAAAATCTGCTCTCTGCAACAGTCCTTCTGCACCCCAGTCTCCAACCTCTGCTCTCTGCAACATTTCTTTTTAACCCCAGTCTCCAACCTGTGCTCTCTGTAAATGTCCTTCTGCACCTCAGTCTTCAACCTCTGCTCTCTGTAGCGATCATTCTGCACCTCAGTCTCCAACCTCGGCTCTCTGCAAGGATCCTTCTGCACCTCAGTCAAACCTCTGTTCTCTGCAATGATCCTTCTAAACACCAGTCTCCGAGTTCTTCTGGACACCAATCTACAAACTCTGCTCTCTGTACTCTTTCTGCACACCAGTCTCCATCCTCTGCTCTCTGTAACACTTTTTCTGCACCCCAGTCTCCATCCTCTGCTCTCTTTAATAATCCTTCTGAACCCCAGTCTCCAACCGCTTCTCTCTGTAACAGTTCTTCTGCACCTCAGTCTCCAATATCTGCTCTCTGAAATGATCCTTCAGCACCTCAGTCTCCAACAGCTGCTATCTGTAACAGGCCTTCTGAACACCATTCTCCAACATATGTTCTCTGGATCAGTCGTTTTGCACACCACTATCCTAAATCTACTCTCTATAACAATCCTTCTGCACCTGAGTCTCCAAACTCTGCTCTCTGAAACGGTTTGTTGTACCCCAGTCTCCAAACTCTGTTCTCTCCATCAGTCCTTCTGCACCCCAGTATCCAACCTCTGCTCTCTGTAATAGTCCTTCTGTAACGCAGTCTCAAAACTCTGCTCTCTGTAACTGTCCTTCTGCACCCCAGTCTCTAACGTCAGCTTTCTGTATCAGTTCTTCTGCACCCCAGTCTCTAACCTCTGCTCTCAGAAACAGTCCTTCTGCACCCCAGTCTCCAACTTCTGAACTCTGCAATATTTCGTCTGCACCCTAGTCTTCATCTGTGCTCTCAGTAACTGTCTTTCTGCACCCCAGTCTCCAAACTCTTCTCTCTGTAAAGATCATTCAGCACCACAGTCTGAAACCTCTGCTCTCTGCAATGATCATTCTGCCCCTCAGTCTCTAACATCTGCTCTCTGCTTGATCCTTCTGCACCCCAGACTCCAAACTCTGCTCTCTGTAAGAGTCCTTTTGCACTTCAGTCTCCAACCTCTGCTCTCTGTAACAATCCTTCTGCACCTCAGTCTCCAAACTCTGCTATCTGTAACAATCCTTCTTTACACCAGTCTCCAACCTCTGCTCTCTGTAACAGGTCTTCTGCACCACAGTCTCCAAACTCTGCTCTTTGTAACAGGCCTAATGCACCCCAGTCTCCAAACTCTTCTCTTTGCAATGAACCATCTGCACTTCAGTCTCCAACCACTGCTCCCTGCAACAGTCCTTCTGCAACCCAGTCTCCAAACTCTGCTCTCTGCAACAGTCCTTCTGCACCCCAGTCTCCAACCTCTGCTCTCTGCTACAGTCCTTCTGCACCCCAGTCTCCAAACTCTGCTCTCTGCAACATTTCTTTTGCAACCTAGTCTCCCACCTGTGCTCTCTGTATCTGTCCTGCTTCACCACAGTCTCCAATCTCTGCTCTCTGTAGCGATCCTTCTGCACCTCAGTCTTCAACCACCGATCTCTGAAAGGATCCTTTTCACAGTCTCAAAACTCTGCTCTCTGCAACAGTCTTTCTGCACACCAGTCTACAAGCTCTGCTCTCTGTAACAGTTTTTCTGCATCCCAGTCTCCAAATTCTGCTCTCTGTAAAATGCCTTCCACATCCCAGACTTCAAACTCTGCTCTCTGTAACAGGCCTTCTGCACCCCACTCTCCAACCTGTGCTCTCTGTAACGGTCGTTATGCACCCCAGTCTTCAAACTCTGCTCTCTGTAACAGATCTTCTGCACCTCAGTCTCCAACCTCTGCTCAGTGTAATGATGCTTCAGCACCCCAGTCTCCAACTTCTGCTCTCTGTAACAGTCTTTTTGCAACCCAGTCTCCAACATCTGCTCTCTGAAACGGTCCTTCTGCACACCAGTCTCCAAACTCTGCTCTGTAAAAGTCCTTCTGCACCTCAGACTCCAACCTCTATTCTCTGTATCAGTCTTTCTAAGCGTCAGTCTGAAACCTCTGATCTCTGCAACGATCCTTCTGCACCCCACTCTCCAAACTGTGCTATCTGTAACAATTCTTCTGCACAGAAGTCTTCAACCTCTTCTCTCTTACAGGTCTTCTGCACCCCAGTCTCTAAACTCTGCTCTCTGAAACAGTTTTTCTGCACCCCAGTCTGAAATCTCTACTTACTGTATTAGTCCATCAGGCACCACAATTTCAAACCTCTGCTCTCTGTAACAGTCTTTCTGCATCTCACTCTACAAACTCTGCTCTCTGTAACACTTTTTCTTCACCCAGTCTCCAACATCTGCTCTCTGCAACAGTCCTTCTGCACCAAATCTCCAACCTCTGCCTCTGTAACCCAGTATCGAAAGTCTGCTCTCTGCAACAGTCCTTCTACACCCCAATCTTCAACCTGTGCTCTCTACAACAGTCCATCTGCAAGACAGTCTCCAACCTCTGCTCTCTGTAACAATCCTTCTGCACCTCAGTCTTCAAACTCTGCTCTCTGCAACGGTCCTTCTGCACCTCAGTCTCCAAAAACTACTCTCTGTTAATGTACTTTTGAACCCCTTCTCCAAACTCTGCTCTCCGTAATAGGCCTTCTGCACCCCATTCTCCAACCTCTGTTCTCTATTACAATCCTTATACACCCCAGTCTCAAATTTTGCTCTCTACAACAATCCTTTTGCACCCCGCTCCCCAAACTCTGCTCTTTGCAACAGTCCTTCTGCACCCCAGTCGCCAACATGTGCTCTCTGCAAAAATCCTTCTGCACCTCAGTCTGAAAACTCTGTACTCTACAACGATCTTTCTGCACCCCAGTCTCCAACCTCTGCTGTCTGTAACAGTCCTGCTGCAGATTGGTCTAAAACTCTGCTCTCTGTAAGATCCTTGTGCAACCTTGTCTAAAAACTCTGCTCTCTGTAGGAGTTGTACTGCACCCAGTCTCCAACCTCTGCTCTCTGCAATGATCCCTCTGCACCCCAGTCTAAAAATTCTGCTCTCTACAACAATCCTTTTGCACCCCAGTTTCCCACCTCTGCTCTCTGCGGAAAGTCCTTCTGCACCCCAGTCTCCAACATCTGCTCCCTGCAACAGTCTTTCTGCACCTCAGCATGACACCTCTGCTCTCTGCAACGATCATTTTGCACCCCAGTCTCCAACCTCTGTTCTCTAAAACAGTTATTCTGCACCCCAGTATCTAACCTCTACTCTCTGTAACATTCCTTCTGTACCGCAGTCTCCAACCTTTGTTCTTTGTAAGGATACTTATGCACACCAGTATCCAACCTCTGCTTTCTGTGTCCGTTTTCCACCACAGTCTCCAAACTCTGCCCTCTGTAACAGACCTTCTGCACCCCTTTTTCAACCTCTGTTCTCAGTAGTGCAGTCTCAAAAATCTTTTCTCTGTAACGTCCTTCTACACCCCAGTCTCCAACCTCTACTTTCTGTATTAGTACTTCTGCACCCCAGTCTCCAACCTCTGCTCTCGGTAACAGTCCTTCTTCACCTAAGTCTCCAAACTCTGCTCTCTGCCACAGTCCTTCTGCACCAAAGTCTCAAACCTCTACTCCCTGCAACACTCCTTCTGCACCTCTGTCTCTAATCTCTGATCTCTGTAACAGTCCTTCTGTACCGCAGTCTCAAAAATCTGCTCTCTGTAATGGTCCTTCTGAACCCCAGTCTTTAACATCAGCTTTCTTTATCAGTTCTTCTGCACCCCAGTCTACAAACTCTGCTCTCAGTAACAGTCCTTCTGCACCCCAGTCTCCAACTTCTGCTCTCTGCAACATTTCTTCTGCACAACAGTCTCCATCTGTGCTCTCTGTAACTGTCCTGCTGCACCCCAGTCTCCACCCACTGATCTCCGTTACAATCCTTCTGGACCTCAGTCTCCAACCTCTGCTCTCTGTAACAGTTATTCTGTACCGCAGTCTCAAAACTCTGCTCTCTGTAATACTCTTTTTGAACCTCAGACTCCAACGTCAGCTTTCTTTATCAGTTCTTCTGCACCCCACTCTCCAAACTCTGCTTTCTGTAACAGTCCTTCTGCAACTCAGTCTCCAAACTCTGCTCTCTTCAACAGTCCTTCTGCACCTCAGTCTGAATACTATGTTCTTTGCAACGATCCTTCTGCAACTCTGTCTCCAAACCCTGCTTTCTGTAACAGTCCTTCGGAACTCCAGTCTCCAATGTCTGCTCTCTGTAACAGGCCTTTTGCACCCCATTCTCCAACCTCTGCTCTCTGTAACAGTGCTTCTGAACCTCAGTATACAAACTCTGCTCTCTGCAACAGTCCTTCTGCACCCAAGTCTCCAACATCTGCATTCTGCAACAGTTCTTCTGCACCCCAATCTCCAACCTGTGCTCTCCGCAACAGTTCTTCTACACACCAGTGTGCAGCCTCTGCTCTCTGCAACAGTCCTTCTGCACCCCAGTCTCCAACCTCTTCTCTCTGCAACGATCCCTGTGCACCCCAGTATTCAATATCTGCTCTATGCAACAGTCTTTCTGCACCCCTGTCTTCAACCTTTGCTCTCTGCAACAGTCCTTCTGCACCTCAGTCTGAAAACGCTGTTCTCTGCAATGATCCTTCTGCACCCCAGTGTCCAAACTCTGCTCTCTGTAACACTCCTGTTGCACCTCAGTCTCGAAACTCTTCTCTCTGTACGATCCTTCTGCAACCCTGTCTCCAAACTCTGCTCAATGTAACAGTCTTTCTGCACCCCAGTCTCCAACCTCTGCTCTTTTCATAAGTCCTTCTAAAACCCAGTCTCCAAACGCTGCTTTCTGCAACTGTCCTTCTGCACCACAGTCTCCAACTTCTGTTCTCTTTAACAATCCTTCTTCACCTCAGTTACCAAACTCTGATCTGTGCAATGGTCCTTGTGCACCACAGTCTCCAACCTCTTCTCTCTGTAACAATCCCTCTGCACCCCAGTCTAAAAACTCTGCTCTCTAAAACAATCCATTTGCACCCCAGTTTACAACCTCTGCTCTCTGCAAAAGTCCTTCTGCACCCCAGTCTCAAACATCTGCTCCCTGTAACAGTCTTTCTGCACCTCTGTCTGACAACTCTGCTCTCTGCAACGATCATTTTGCACCCCAGTCTTCAAACTCTGCTTTATGTAACAGTCTATCGGCACCTCAGTCTCCAACCTCTGCTTTCTGTAAGATCCTTCTGCACCCCAGTTTCCAAACTCTGCTCTCTGTAATATTTCTTCTGCTCCCCACTCTCCAACCTCTGCTCTCTGAAACAGTCCTTCTGCTCCACAGTCTCCAAACTCTACTCTCTGTAATAGTCCTTCTGTCCCACAGTCTCCAACCTCTTCTCTCTGTAATGGTTCTTCTACACCCCAGTCTCCAAACTCTGATCTCTGTAACAATCCTTATTCACCCCAGTCTCTAACATCTGCTCTCTGCAACGATCTTTCTGCACCCCAGTCTCTAACCTATGCTCTCTGCAAAAGTCCTTCTGTACCCCAGTCTCCAAGATCTGCTCTCAGCAACAGTCCTTCTGAACCGAAGTCTGAAAACTCTGCTCTCTGCAACGATCCTTGTTCACACCAGTCTCCAAACTCTGCTTTTTGTAACAGTCCTACTGCACCTCAGTCTCCAAAATCTACTCTCTGTAACAGTGCTTTTGAACCCCAGCCTCCAACCTCTGATCTCTGTAAGATCCTTCTGCACCCAATTTTCCAAATCTGCTCTCTGTAACATTCCTTATTCTCCCTAGACTTCAACCTCTGTTCTCTGTAACACTCCTTCTGCTCCACAGTCTCCAACCTCTGCTCTCTGTAACAGTCCTTCTATACCTCAGTCTCCAAACTCTGCTCTCTCTAACGGTCGTTCTGCACCCCAGTCTTCAACCTCTCCTTTCTGTATCATTCCTTCTGCACCACAGTTTCCAACCTCTGCTCCCTGCAACATTTCTTCTGCACCTCAATCTCCCTTCTCTGCTCTCTGCGACAGTTCTTCTGCACCCAAGTCTCCAAACTCTGCTCTCTGCAACAGTTCGTCTGCACCCCAGTATTCAAGGTCTGCACTCTGAAACAGTCCTTCTCCACACCAGTCTCCAACCTCTGCTCTCTGTAACAGTCCTCCTGTAGTGCAGTCTCCAAAATCTCCACTCTATAAGGGTTCTTCTGCTCCCCAGTCTTCAACCTCTGCTTTCCGAATCAGTCTTTCTGAACCAAAGTCTCAAACTTCTGTATCTGCAACAATCCTTCTACAATGCAGTCTCCAAACTCTGCTATCTACAACACTCATTCTGCACCCCAGGCTCCAACCACTGCTCTCTGTAACAAAACTTCTGCACCTCAGTCTCAAAACTCTGCTCTCTACAACAGTGCTTATGCACCTCAGTCTCTAAACTCTACTCTCTGTAACAGTCCTTTTGCAGCTCAATCTCCAACATCTGCTCTCTCTAAGATCCTTCTGCAAGCCAGTGTATAATCTCTGCCCTCTGTAACAGTCCTTCTGCACCCCTTCTCTAAACTCTGTTCTCTGTAACATTCCTTTTGGACGCTTGTCTCAAAACTCTGCTCGCTACAACGATCCTTCTGCACCCCAGTCTCCATCCTCTGCTCTCTAAAACAGTCCTTCTGCACCCCAGTCTCCAATATCTGCTCTCTGCAACAGTCCGTCTGCACCTCAGTCTGAAAACTCTGTTCTCTGCAACGATCCTTTTGCACCCCAGTCTCCAACCTCTGTTCTCTGTAACAGTCCTGCTGTACCACAGTCTCTAAGCTCTGCTCTCTGTAAGATCCTTCTGCAACCCTGTCTCCAAACTCTGCTGTCTGTAACAGTCCTTCTGCACGCCAGTCTCCAACCTTTGCTCTCTGTAACAGGCCTCTTGCAACCCATTCTCCAACCTCTTCTCTCTGCAACAGTCCTTCTGCACCCGAGTCTCCAAACTCTACTTTCTGTATCAGTCCATCTGCACCCCAATATCCAACCTCTGCTCTCTGTAAGAGTACTTCTGCATCTCAGTCTACAAACTCTGCTCTCTGCAACAGTCCTTCTGCAACCCAGTCTCTAACATCTGCTCTCCGCAACAGTCCTTCTGCACCAAAGTCTCCAACCTCTGCCTCTGTAACAGTCCTACTGCAACACAGTCTTCAACCTGTACTCTCTGCAACAGTCTTTCTTCACACAAATCTCAAACCTGTGCTCTCCCCAACAGTCCTACTACAACCTATGTCAAGCCTCTCCTCTCTGCAGCAGTCCCTCTGAGACCAAGTCTCCAACGTCTGCTCTCTGTAACAATCCTTCTGCACCTCAGTCTCCAACCTCTGCTCTCTGCAATGGTCCTTTTGCACCTCGGGCTCTACTCTCTGTAAAAGTAATTCTGCACCCCTTCTCCAAACTCTGCTCTTTGTAACAGGCCTTCTGCACCCCTGTCTCTGACCTCTGTTCTCTATAATGATCCTTCTGCACCCCAGTCTCCAACCTCTGCTCTCTTTACCAGTTCTTCAGCTCCCCAGTCTTCAAACTCTGCTGTCTGTAACAGTCTTTCTGCACCTCAGTTTCCAACCTTGCTCTCTGCAACAGTCTTTTTGCAATCAAGTCTCCAACCTCTGATCTCTGCAACAGTCTTTCTGCACCCCAGTCTCCAACATGTGCTCTCTGCAAAATTCCTTCTGCACCTCCGTCTGAAAACTCTATTCTCTGCAACGGTCCTTCTGCACCCTAGTCACCAACCTCTGCTCTCTGTAACAGTCCTGCTGCACCTTTGTCTACAACCTCTGCTCTCTGTAAGATCCTTGTGCAACCTTGTCTAAAAACTCTGCTCACTGGAACAGTTCTTCTGCACCGTAGTTACTGACCTCTGCTCTCTGTAACAGGCCTTTTGCACGACAATCTCCAACCACTACTCTCTGTAACAGTCCTTTTGAACCTCAGTCTCCAATCTCTGCTCTAAGCAACAATTCATCTGCACCTCAGTATCCAAAATCTACTCTCTGTAACAGTTCTTCTGCACCTCAGTTTCCAACTTATGCTCTCTGTAACAATCCTTCTGCAAATCAGTCTCCAACCTCTTCTCTAAGCAATGGTCCTTATGCACCCCAGTCTCCAACAGCTGTTCTCTGCAACAGTCCTACTGCACCACAGTCTGCAACATCTGCTCTCTGTAACAGACCTTCTGTACTGCAGTCTCCAACCTCTGCTCTCTGTAACAGGCCTTCTGCACCACAGTCTCCAACCTCTGCTCTTTTTATCAATCATTCTGCACCTCAGTCTCCAAGCTCTGCTCTCTGCAACGGTCCTTCTGCACCTAGTTCTCCAAACTCTACTCTGTAACAGTGCTTCTGCACCTCAGTCTCCAACCTCTGATCTCTGTAAGATCCTTCTGCAACCCAGTCTCCAAACTCTGCCCTCTGTAATAGTCCTTCTGCACCCCAGGCTTCAAACTCTACTCTCTGTAACAGGCCTTATGCACCCCAGTCTCCAACCTCTGCTGTCTTTATCAGTCCTTCTGCACTCCAGTCTCCAACCTCTGCTCTCTGCAACGATCCTTCTGCACCCGATCTCCAACCTGTTCTCACTGCAACAGTCCTTGTTCACCCAGTCTCAAACATCTGCTCTCTGCAACAGTTCTTCTGTACCTCAGTCTAAAAACTCCACTGTCTGCAACAATCTTCTGCACCTCAGTCTCCAAACTCTGCTCACTGTAACAGTTCTTTTGTAAATCAGTCTCCAACCTCTTCTTTCTGTGAGACCCTTCTGAAACCCAGTCTGCAAACTTTGCTCACTGAAACAGTCTTTCTGCACCCCAGTCTCTAAACTCTGCTGTCTGTAACAATAATTCTGCACCTCAGTCTCAAACCTCTGCTCTGTGAAAAGGTTCTTCTGCACCCCAGTCTCCAAAATCTGTTCTCTGCAACAGTCCTTCTGCACTGCATTCTAAAACCTCTGCACTCTGTAGCAGTCCTTCTGTACCGGAGTCGCTTTATCTGTCCTTCTGCACCCCAGTCTCCAACATCTGCTCTCTCAATAAGTCCTTCTGAACCCACTCTCCAAGCTCTGCTCTCTTTAACAGTCTTTCTGCACCTGAGTCTCTTACCTCTGATTTCTGTAACAGTCCTTCTGCACCCAAGTCTCAAACCTCTGCTCTCTGCAACATTCATTTTGCACCCCAGTCTCCTACCTGTGCTCTCTGTAAAAGTCCTTCTTCACATCAGTCTCCAACCTCTTCTCTCAGCAACGGTCCTTATGCACCCCAGTCTCCAACTTCTGTTCTCTGAAACTGTCCTTCTGCACCTCAGTCTCCAATCTCTGCTCTCTGTCAGAGGCCTTCTGCACTCCAGTCTCCAACCTCTTCTCACTGTAACAGGCCTTCTGCACCCAAGTTTCCAAACTCTGCTCTTTTTAACAGTCCTTCTGCAACCGAGTCTCCAACCTCTGCTCTCTGCAACAGTCTTTCTGCACCTCAGTCTCCATACTTTGCTCGCTGTAAGATGCTTCTGCACATCAGTCTCCCATCTCTGCCCTCTGTATCAGTTCTTCTGCACCCCAGTCTCCAATCTCTGCTCTCTACAACAGTCCTTCTGCGCCTCAGTTTCCAAACTCTGCTCTCTGTATGAAGCTACTACACCCCAGTCTAAAACTTCTGCTCTCTGTAACAGTCCTTCTACACCCTTGTCTCCATGATCTGCTCTGCAACAGTCCTTATCACCCCAGTCTACAACCTATGCTCTCTGTAAGATAATTTTGCACACCTGTCTCCAAACTCTGCTCTCTGTAACAGTCCTTCTCTACCGCAGTCTCCAACCTCTGTTCTTTTAGGGTACTTCTGCACCACATTCTCCAACCTCTGCTTTCTGTATCAGTCCTTCTGCACCACATTCTCGAAACTCTGTTGTCTGTATCAGCCTTTCTTCACTTCAGTCTGCAAACTCTGCTGTCTGAAATGGTCCATATGCACCCCAGTCTCTAATTACTGCTCTCTGCAACATTCTTTCTGCACCCCAGTCTCCAACATCTGCTCTCTGCAACTGTCCTTCTCAAACCCAGTCTCAATCCTCTGATCTCTGCAACAGTCCTCCACCCCAATCTCCAACCTCTGCTCTCCGGAACAGTCCTTCTACACCCTAGTTTTTTAAACTGCTCTGCAACAGTCCTTCTGCACCTCAATCTCCAACATCTGCTCTCTGCAACAGTTCTTCTGTACCTCAGTCTGAAAACTCTGCTCTCTGCAATTATCCTTCTGCACCTGAGTCTCCAACCTCTGCTCTCTGTAACAGTCCTTCTGTACGTCAGTCTCCAACTTCTGTTCTGTAACAGTCCTGCACGCCTGTGTCCCACATCTGCTCTCCGTAACTGTCCTTCTTCAGCTCAGTCTTCAACCTCTGATCTGTGTAAGAGTCCGTCTGCATCTCAGTCTGGAAACTCTGCTGACTGCAACGATCCTTCTGTACCCCAGTCTCTAACCTCTGTTCTCTGCAACGATCCTTTTGAAACTCAGTCTCCAACCTCTACTCTCTGTAACAGTCCTTCTGCACCTCAGTCTCCAACATCTGATATCTGGAAAACCCTTCTGCTACCAAGTCTTCAAACTCTGCCATAAGTAACAGTCCTTCTGGAGCCCTTCTAAAAACTCTGCTCTCCATAACAGGCTTTCTGAACCCCAGTCTCCCACCTCTGCTCTCTTTAACAGTCCTGCTGCACCTCGGTCTACAAACTCTGCTCTCTGTAAGATCCTTCTGCAACCTTGTCTAAAAACTCTGCTCTCTGTAACAGTCCTTCTGCACCTCAGTCTTTAACCTCTGTTCTTTTCAACACTCTTTCTGCACCCCAGTTGCCAACCTCTGCTCTCGCTAACAGTCCTTCTGTACCGCATTCTCTGAACTCTGCTCTTTGTAACAGTCCTTCTGCACACCAGTCTCCAACCTCTGCTTTCTCTATCAGTCTTTCTGCTCCCCAGTCTACATACTCTGCTCTCTGTAACAGTTCTTCTGCACCTCATATCCAACTCTGCTCTCTGCAATAGTCCTTATGCACCCCAGTCTCCAACCACTGCTGTCTTCAACATTCTTTCTGCACCCCAGTCTGCTACTTGTGCTCTGTGTATCAGTCCTTCTTCAGCCAAGTCTCCACCTCTGCTCTCTGCAACGATCTTTCTGTACTTCAGTCTTAAACCTCTGCTCTCTGCAACAATGCTTCTGTACCCCAGTCTCCAACCGCTTTCTCTGGAACAGTCCTTCTCCCCCTCAGTCTTCAAACTCTGCTCTCTGCAAGAGTCCTTCTGCACCCCAGTCTCCAACATCTGCTCTCTAAACAATCCTTCTGCACCCCAGTATCCAACACCTACTCTCTGCAGCGATCCTTCTGCACCTCAGTATCCAACCTCTGCTCTCTGAAAAATCCTTCTACACCCCAATTTCCAAAATCTGCTCTCTGTAATATTCATTTTCCACTCCAGTCTTCAACCTCTACTTTCTGCAACGGTCCTGCTGCACCCCAGTCTCAAACCTCTGTACTCTGCAACAGTCCTTCTGCTTCCCAGTCTTCAAACTCTGCTCTTTATAACAGTTCTTTTGCACCCCAGTCTCCAACCTCTGCTCTCTGCAACAGTCTTTCTGCACCTCAGTCTCCAAACTTCGCTTGCTGTAACATGCTTCTGCACACCAGTATCCCAACTCTGCCCTCTGTATCAGTCCTTCTGGACCCCAGTCTCCAATATCTGCATTCTGCAACAGTCCTTCTGCACCTCAGTCTCCAAACTCTGCTTTCTGTATGATGCTTCTACACCCCAGTTTACAACCTCTGCTCTCTGTAATAGTCCTTCTACACCCTAGTCTCCATATTCTGCTCTGCAACAGTCCTTCTGCAACCCAGTCTCCAATCTCTGCTCTCTGTAACAGTGCTAATGCACCTAAGTCTCCAAATTCTGCTCTCTGTAAAAGGCTTTCTGCTCCCCAGTCTCTAACCTCTGCTCTCTGCAACGATCCATCTGCACCCCAGTCTCCATTCTATGCTCGCTGCAACAGTCCTTGTGCACCCCAATCTCCAACATCTGCTCTCTTCAACAGTTTTTCTGTACCTCAGTCTGAAAACTTGCTCTCTGCAATAATCCATCTACACCCGAGTCTCCAACCTCTTCTCTCTGAAACAGTCCTTCTGTACCTCAGTCTCCAACTTCGGCTCTGTATCAGTCCTGCACCCATGTCTCCCACATCTGCTCTCTGTAACTGTCCTTCTTCACCTCATTCTTTAACCTCTGCCCTGTGTAACAGTCCTTCTGCATCTGAGTCTGGAAAATCTGCTGACTGCAATGATCCTTCTTAACCCCAGTCTCCAATTTCTGTTCTCTTCAACGATCCTCTGAAACTCAGTCTCCCACCTCTTGTCTCTGAAAGATCTTTCTACACCCCAGTTTCCAAAATCTGCTCTCTGTAATATTCCTTCTCTACGCCAGTCTCCAACCTCTGCTTTCTGCAACGGTCCTGCTACACTTCAGTCTCCTACCTCTGTACTCCGCAACAGTCTTTCTGCTCCCAGTCTCCAAACTGTGCTCTCTGTAATAGTCCTTCTGTACCACAGTCTCCAAACTATGCTCTCTGTAAAGGTCCTTTTGCACGCCACTGTCCAACCTCTGCTTTCATTATCTGTCCATCTGAACCTCAGTCTCCAAACTCTGCTCTCTGCAAAAGTCTTTCTGTACCCCATTCTCCAACTTCTGTTCTCTGAAACAGTCCTTCTGAACAACAGTCTCCAACATCTTCTCTCTGAGAAAGTCCTTGTGTACCCTCGTCTTCAACCTCAGCTCTCTGAAACAGTCCTTCTGTACTGCAGTCTCCAATATCTGCTCTCTGCAACCGTCCTTCTGCACCTCAGTCTCAAACCTCTGCTCTCTGTAAGATCCCTTTA